>NW_022436969.1:12248026-12299155 GCF_009761245.1 Sapajus apella | reverse complement strand
CTTCACATGTACCCCAAAACCTAAAATGCAATAAAATAAAAAAAATTGGGGGGAAAAAGGCCCGAAAAAAAAAAAAAAAAAAAAGAAACATATCTTTTTTTTTTTTTTTTTTTCCAGAGACAGAGTCTCACTCGGTCACCCAGGCTGGAGTGCAGTGGCCTGATCTTGGCTCACTGCAACCTCCACCTCCTCGGTTCAAGCAATTCTCCTTCCCCAGCCTCCCAAATAGCCTGAGTAGCTTAGACTGCAGGCACACGCTGCCATGCCCGTCTAATTTTTTTAATTTATTTTTTAAATTTATTTCTAATTTATTTTTTTTTTTTGTATTTTAGTAGAGACAGGGATTCACTGTGTGGCCTAGACTGATCTTGAACTCCTGAGCTCAGGCAATCCACCTGCCTTGGCCTCTCAAAGAAAGTCCTCGGATTACAGGCATGAGCCACCATGCCCACCTTAGAAACAAATCTTAATGTTTAATGCCTCTATGGGAAAGAGTGTTGTGGCCATACAATTTATGATCACTAGAAATGTGAAACTAATCTCCAAATTAAGTACCAGAGTACAAAGAAGCAAGTAGTTTTTTTTGGAACGGGGTAAAGGAAAATCTGCATCCTCTAGCCTAGATTCATATTAGGATATGAGTCACCCCAGGTTCATGAACAGGTTATACAGTCTGTGCCAACCATGAGGATATGTCTTGCTGATATCCAACTACAGGGGATTAATTGACCAAGCATCAAACAGCTGTAACCTGAAACCTATCACCATGTTTGCACCAAGGCCACACCTCTTAGATGCTCTTAGTCGATGATTTATTGTGATTAAGATACTAAGGCAGAGCTGTTTCTCAGGAAATGAAGACTCTTCTGATATATAATTGGCCCAAAAGACACCCAGGTCATGCCAAATAAAGACTAATGCTATCACCCCAAAACAACATTGTCAATGTATTAATGTAATAACCTTAAAACTAAATTATACAAATATTTTTATTATTAAAAGATGGAAAGAATCTACAAAACAACACTTTATGACTTGGAAAAAAGAACTGCTATATTTGAAGGAAATACAAATATATTCTAGAAATTAAAAAATATACAGAGATATATTTTTGAATATATATAGATAGATAGATAGATAGATAGCTATCTCTTGCATATATATGTGCCAGAGAGAGAGAGAGACTAAACAATAAAGCAGACATAGATGAAGAGAGCATTGGTGAATTGGATGAGAAAGAATTTAAAGAAATCACACAAGAATCAAAACCATGAAAAAAAATATATAAAGCTCATTCAAATAAAGTGTAACCAAACATATTTTGGAACTTGCAAACATAAATTTTTAAGCTCCCTAAATATATTGTTTAATTCCCCAGGATACCATCAGGTAACCTATAAATAAATCAAAGTTGAACTCACTAAATTTGTCACAGTTAGGAATAATGTTACCTTTAATAGTCTTAATCATATGTCAGAGGGGGAAGAAATGGGAGAATATTTATAGGATTTAAAATCTAGGCTTAAGTGACTTAAAGCATCTGTCAAGATGGAGAACGGAAATGGATTGAGCAAAATTTGTGCTGTAATAGTTTAAGATTGGTGGGCATAGTGAGATAAAGTTCTTAAAAAAATATTGATAAGTAAGGCTGTTTCATAAGCAAACTGCCCCAGTGAGCAGATAATCGTCCCAGATTAATTAATTAGCAGGAGTATTCTGAAAAAGGTGTTGAAATTCTCATCTTTCTCATACAAAGGACAAACAACCAAGTTTTACTGATACATGTGGGCTCATTTCTTAGTTCTAATAGCTATGTTATATTGATACAGGTAGCCATGTTCACATTATGAAACAAAATATAATTGAAACATAAAGAAACATTGATAAATATACAACAATAGTGGGAATTTAAATAGGATCATCTCAGAAACTGATATATTAAAACAAACTAATAGTTAGCAAGGCTGTAGAAGATCTAGGCAACATAATTTACCTTGCTAAGTGTATCATATAAATCATAATAAAACTAAGATCGAATTGGAAAGAATTCTTTTATTTTGGAATTCTCCCAAAATCCTTTATATGATACTAAAATTTATGAGATGAAGCAAAATAGCAAAGGAAATCAAAGGGAATACATTTTCACCCTTCTAGTTTCTCTCAATCATTCAGTGATGCATTAGGAGTTAATGCTCTAAAAAAATTAAGTTTTATTTTAAAACATAGAAGCAGAGCAATTATTTTAAAAAAAAAAAAGTATTTCAAATAACCTAATGGAAGATTCTAGTGAAGAGTAGTGCAATATAAGATTATCTCAGATGAGAATATACAGAGACTAGTGTGAAGACAATAAACCTGGTGTTGAACAGATCATCAGCTTATATTTATGTCAGTAACAAAGTAAAACAGAAAGATGAGGAATTATGACTCTCAATCACCTCTAAAATGCTGTGATTTTATTGCAGCGAAGTCAAAACTTTTAATGTGATATTGCAATTTCCTGGGTGGCTGTTCCTTCTGGCTTTCTGTTATCTACTAAACATGTTGAAATAATATTTTCACTTCCTGAAATCAAAATCTTCACTAATCTCTCACTAATGAAAACCAAACATGCTTTCAAAAGTATCCTCCAATAAATCACATCCTGATTTCTCACCAATGCAATGAGCAATTCTTATTTGTATCTGCAAGTGGGTTATTAGGAGTTTTAGTAACTAGTTCTTTGATATTTATTTTTTAATATTCTACAGAATGCTAGTCAATGCTATTTAGGAGAGGAATTCTAGTTACTCATTCCAACCAAAAATATAGAGAAAAGGCATCACAAAGTTCATTTTACTTTCCAGAAATAGAAAAATTTAATCCACAAAAATGTACCTTTCAAAAGGTGAGATACATGTGGTTATGACTATTTCAAAAGTGGATAATTTGGAGTTATTTTCCATTATACTTTATCCAAATAGAGAATCAATAAAAATAATTAGATTTAATGCACATATGTGTTTATGAAGTCATGCTTACAATTTTTGCAATTTCTACTCTGAGCTTCAACATTGAAATATGAAATATATGGTTCTCAAAAGTTTTATGATAAAACTAATTTCTTTTTTCTTTCCATTTTTATCTTAAAGTTACCTCAAAAACCACTGTTATATGCAAGAATAGCCACACAGATCAATGGAACAGGATAACAGAATAGACAGTTCAGATGTTGACCTACACAAATATGATTAATTGATTCTTGATAAAGGTACAGAGGCAATTCAGTAGAAAAAAGGTCTTTTAAGCAAAATGTGCTAGAAAAATTGAATATCAACATAAAAATAAATTAACTTCAAATTATACTTTGCAATGTATATAAGATGGCATACACTCATAATTTCAAATGTAAACCTAAACTGTAAAACACTTAGAAAAAAACAAAGGAGAACATCCTTGGATAAGGTGAACATCTCTTAGATATACCACTAAAAACATGATCCCTCAACACAAAAAGAAAAAGATAAATTGGGCTTCACCCAACTTCTCTTTAAAAATACATTGTTATGAAAATGAAAACCTATGTCACTGACTGGAAAATAATTGCAGTATGTCTGTATATTATAACATATGCAACATGTATATTCTAAATATAGGTATTTTGAGGGGTATATGTGTGTAATATGTATAATATACATATATATATATAAGTATATATGTACAGCACACATATATATGCATATATGTACAGCATACATATATAAGCATATATGTATAGCATACATATATATAAGCAAATACGTATAGCATACATATATATAAGCAAATATGTATAGCATACATATATATATAAGCATATATGTATAGCATACATATATAAGCATATACGTATAGCATACATATATATAAGCATATACGTATAGCATACATATATATATAAGCATATACATATAGCATACATATATATAAGCAAATACGTATAGCATACATATATATATAAGCATATATGTATAGCATACATATATATCATCAAAGTTTATACATATATAGCCCTCAAATTACCTAGATCTAGAATACACAAATAACTCTTATAATTCAATACGAAAAAGACAAGTTTTTTAAATGGACAAAAGATTTGAACAGGCACTAACCTCAAAATATATGTGAATGTCAAATAAGCATTTAAAAGATATTCAACATCATTGTTCATTAGGGAAATAAAAATTAAAACCAAACTGAGATGCCACTATACAACCACTGGAATAGCTACAGTTTAAAAAAAAATATCACTACTGTTTTATTATGTCCAGAAATCTTGCTAATTAATTTTAAGAACATTTTCTTTCTTTCGAACAAATTTAGATACTTTCCAGAAATAAAAGATTTAAAATAAATGAGAAGATAAAATTATATTACATGGTTTTAAAGTTTAAATGCAAATTATAAAAAAGATAAACTAAACTGAGATATAAAATCATGACACTTGTATTCTGATAGCTGTAAATAATCTTAGTGAAATTATTGACACAAAACTAAAACTAATTTCCCCACAGGAACAAAGACAGTAGCTGACAACGTAGAAGGTCCAGACATTGAGGTCAATGGTAGGAGTATATGTTTTTCTCTCACTTGCCTAACATGAGGAATCCAGCCAGTATTTTTACTCACAAAACCAAGGTTATGTATTGCAGTTTACTTTATCATCTAAAATGGCATGCAGTGCCAATGACATGGGTTATCTTACATATAAGATGTTGCAAATATATTCTCCATTTAGGTAAAAAGTATTTAGAAAATCATAGAGAACAGGTTGCCTCTTGGAAGAATAAACCATCTGCATCCTTTATTCATAAAAGCCACATGAGACAAACTGCCACTGTCTCATTATGAGTCTCCTGCATTTAGTAGCCAAGGTTTAGAAGTGAATAGTTGTGGGAAAAATGGTAAACAGTACACAAATTCATTATGTCCAAAGCTTAAAATTTAACCTAGAAGTAGAAATTATAATTTAGTTTCTTTTTTGCAAGTTTCTCATTCCATCATTACATTTTGACTAGGAGGTGATTTTTGTGGGATATTTTTTTTTTTTGTATTGAAATTTCTTCTGATCTCTTATGGCACTGAAAAAGAAAAAGAAGAATCTATCACCCATGATAAGGTGGATATTTAAAAGGCTCCCAGAAATTTTTAGGTGAAAGGCTAGCTTATTTTGTAATAATAAATAATGCCCACTAGGATAGCAGAAATATGGAGTTCTCAGTTCTTTTCTGCCCATTCCTCTTCTCTGGGCAACAGATACCGGGCTTTAAAGGATAGCATGGAGAAAGAAAACAAAGAAATTTTAAAAGGAAGAATAAATATGATAAAGACATAATATACAAATAGAATTCAGTTTGAGAAATATTTCATGCACAAGATAAATTGAGGAAAATAAAATACAAAACAAATTGAATTCATTTGATGAATTTGTTCCCAGTAAATTGGCAGCATTACACAAAGGAATAAAAGAACATTTTGAGGTAATGGTTGAATTTAAAGCCCAAACACAGAAACACTGGCAATTTGTTTCACAAATGCACTTTTAATGATAAAATAATTATATTATTTATCCATTAAGTCAAATATTCATTTCTACTCTATTTTTGGTTTTTTGTTACCTATCAATGGAAAGTGAGGTTTTTTTTTTTTTTTGAAGGTGTAAGATATCTTGCCACATCAAAAAGAAAAAAACAATAAAATGTTTGTGAGACATTCGAAAAGAAGCTACATTTTATTTTCTTCATGCATAAAGAAAGGAGTCTAAATTCAGAATTACCTTTAACATTCTGCATTGCTACTTTATAGTCAGCTTCAGGCAGAGTAGAGTATGAATAAGATGAACAATGACTTCTGATGTATTTTGAGGGAGAAAAATCAAGCTCACACAGGAATTGAGGAACTAAATCTGAATTTCAGAGCTGAGCCAAATTATTATGCCCCATAGTTTCTGATTAGTACTTTTAGAGTACAGATGAACATATTGTTTTGGCCTCCTTAGAAAGCTCTTTCCCATTGTTATCTGAATATAATTAAAAATCCAGCAATGAGAAGAGATATCTTAATTAAAAACTATACTTAAAACATAAAATTCTAAATGCCGTCTCTGGTTCATTTTGTGTCGATCTATCTGAAATATCAGAATTACGATATTATGCCTCTTAAACAGAAATAATCAACTATTTTGTTTAAAAAAGGATATTAACTCAAAAAGACAATTAGGAACTGAAAGCAATATTAATAGATATAAATCATAATGCACCTTATCATTTCAAATGTAATTTATATAGCACATTTAATAATTGTCCATTTTGAAAAGCCTCTATAATAATGCTCATAATGGTCTTACATTATTTGTGTCATTAGAGGAATTCTATCATGATTCATAAAAGCCAAAATAGGCATTACCTGCCAAAGCATTTTCACATACAAACCATACTGCAAATCTTAGATCAAAAATTACATTTCAATAGAAAACATATTTACGTATCACATAGAAAATAAGAAAATATCAAAATTGATATATGCACTATCTCTTCAAATAAAAGGGTTACAAAAGAAAAGCAAATATCCAAAAGTATACTGTCTAAAATTTAAATTCCAAATGGCATTATAAAAACATTTTCCTCAGTTTTCATTTTCAGCTGAACATCTACCAATCACTTTTAAGGTTTACATCTGAGACAAATTTCAATATACTACTAACGCATAAGCTTTAACATTCTGAATTAAGGTTTGATACACTGCCACCTAGTGATAATTTGAAGAAAATTCAAACGTATTTATGTAGCGCTGAAGGCACAAACCCACACTTATGTGATGGGACACTGGGCAGGAAGTTACCATACACTCATTTATCTTGCCAAGAAGCAAGCTGGTTAAAGGTAATAACAGAAGAGTAGATGGTAGTTCAAATCTCTGCTCCATGAATGCCGTGACTTTGGGAAAGTTATTCTACAACTTTAGCTAAGACTTAGTTTACTCTTCTGGAAAGTGGAAATTATTATATAATTACCTCAAATAATTAATACATTATTTAAGGTTAAATTGCTTAATTTAAATTCATTTAAGAAATGAACATGATAAGGGTCTATTGTTGATCATAGGGCATGCCATGCCATATCACAAACCTTTTAGTAATCATACGATTATTTGGCAAAGCTATTTTCTAAGTGCTTGCATGACCAAACTCAATTATAATTTTCCAAAATATTGCTAAAGGTATTCTTTCTCCTTCGGCAAAAAGAAAAAGTGGATGATTTACCACGAAAAATGTGATATTTACAGTTACTGCTTTAAAATGTAAAAATACATGAAAATTATATGTTTGGATTTTATTTCTACCATTTAATAGTTCCATAACCCAATCAAAACACAGTCCTGAGTTAAATTGCTACATGTACTACTTTCCTCTAAGTTAGCAGCTGTGATAATGTCTAATATTCATTTTTATACACCAAGTACATATAGTGCCTGCACATAATAGATGTTCAACAAATATTTTTGTAAGATCTGAGCATACTACCAACATCCTATTTTTAATTAAATGGGCATTAAGTTCCTGTTATAATTCAGTAACTGAAATAGTCATTATTAAAAAGATGAATAAAACAATTATAAATCAGTGTAAAAAAATTAAAGAACTCTGTTTCTTTGCTAGACATTTTCCCCCTTGTATTCACTAGCAATTTTTATAGTTCATTTAACAAAAGTAGGAAAGAAGAAAGTGAATTTGCATAAGCACAATTAATGACTTCTTAAAAATTCCACAGAATTCCAGTTAAATCTGAGTGGATTCCAGTTCCAAAATAGTCCTTCTCTTACAGTAAAAACTACTTGAAAAGTTTTCACCATAAAATTGTGTCTCACTCTTTTACATTTTTAAAAGGGATATTTATATCTTAGTTAAGATATATTTTTATCAAAGAGTAGGGCAGCTGCTTTTGTATTACAATGCCTAGCAGCATGAAATAAAGAGGCAAAGGCAGCCTGGTAAACCTTCTCTTTTTCTATTATATTTATGAAGAGGCCAGTGCCCCTGAGTCAACAGATCTGGCCATAAATGGATTTTGATAGTGGAGAGAGGACAGCAGACAAGGAGACAGATGAGGAGAGAGTCTAAAGATGTCAGTGAAATTCTCACCATAGCCCAAAAGTATCAAGTGGCTGTCAGAGTACATCTTGATTGATGTTATTAAAACCTAGTTGAATCAATAAAAATGCTTTCAGTTCACAGTGTGGCTCCCAATTCTACAATTCTACTCTTGGACTTGATGTGCTATAAATTGTATCTAAGTTGAACTTTACTAATTCTTCTTAGATGTTCTGTGATATATAGTGCAAAACTGCTCCCGAAGGAGAAACACCAACAAGTAGCATGATATGCAGCCTTTTCAGCAGTGCCTGCCACAAGGCAAAAGAGAGCAGACAGTAATCCTTCCTATACTCCAGAAAACATTCTTTCACCAATAATCAAATTAGTGATTACCCAAATATGAACAAGTCAATAGAAGATATGCATTAAGAGGTGTCCATTATGTATAAAAATGCACAAAGTTGTTGTGGGAGCTAAGAACACGTAAATATGCATCTATCATAATTTCTGCTTAACTTGAATGATGAGAGAGGAAATATAATGATACAGAAGGCAATGCAAGAGAACAATACAAGGAAACCAAGGAGAAAATAATAGCCAAGGCTTTTCTAGGCATTAACTGAGGACATTTGCAAAAGAGCAACAGACATGACCAGTGAGAGGAGATAAGAGTCATGCTTTCTTCATTCACTTATTTAACAGAAATGTACTATCTACTTCCTACCAGGCAAGCATTGTTATGGACTCTGGAGACATGGTAGAGAACACAGCCAAGGAGCTTATATTCTGACAATAATAGATAAAAATGTAAAATAAAAAGTATAGAAAGGACAGCTTTACAATGTGAGGCACATTAAGGAAAAAATAAGTACAGTGAAGTGGCCGACCATGATATACAGGGAGGACTAATAACAATGCAGAATCAAGGGAGCATTCTCCAAGGATTTGGTGGTTATATTGAACTCTGCCCAATGGCTGGCCCCAGCCCTGTATCAACCCTGGGGACGAGCATTTCAACCAGAGGAAAGTGGCCAATAGATGGCCATTCCTGAAGCAGGTCAATGCTTTCCAGGAGCCTGAAGCTGGAGCTGAAGCACACATGTTGTGAGATTGGGTCCAAGAGGCAGAAGCTAGAGTATGTTGAACCTTCAAGGCCATGTTGAGGAATATGGGTTTTATTCTAAGTGAAATGAAGAACCACTGGGAGTTTTTAAGAAAGGGTAAAATAACCAGATTATAAAGATTGAAAAAGAATTTTGGAAATGGATTATGGTGGGTCTGAAATGACACGTTGAAAGGTTGAGGACTTACTTGTGAATAATGAGCATCTGAAGACAGAACAAGGAGTTTCCACAAGTGGAACTATGGGAAGATGGATAGGATACATATATAAAGCAGGAATACCATATCAAATAAACAAAAGCAAAGCAAAAACCCTGTATTTGGTATATATATATATCTGTGGAAAATGGGGGGTCTTCATTATTTCACCCCAGCCAAAACTGCATGTCATCTGGAATATTCCTCATATGTCCTTGTGTCTTATTGAAACTCTTCCCTCAATCTAAAGTCCCCATGACTTTAGATCACATATGAACTTTTGCTCATCCTTTAAGAATAGGTTCAAATGTGACCTTTTCTGTGAAATCTTTCCTTGTGGTTTAACACTGCCCAGAGCTTACAGAATTTTTTCTCTGCTTCTGCCAGCTTGGGTATCTCTCTTACATCAATTTCATATTGCACTCTACTGTTGGGTTTACATCTTTTCTCTGTAGATTTTGCTCTTTAAAGATATATGGGATCATGTTCACTTTAATGCCATCAGTGCCTAATGCAATGTCTCCCTCATGGGAAGACCTCAGAGAATGTCTGTTGTAAGAATGAATCTCAATAGACCAAGCACTGGGGATGAGGTCCAGGGAGGGAGCAAACCATTGACCGATGACACAGGGAGAGAGCAAACCATTCCCTTCTCTCCTAACATGAACCCTACAGTATGCCCTATGCATTGCAGACAAATTTTTTCTAACCAGTAGCAATGGTATTATTAGTTGAGTTATTGTCATAATCATCTGGGAGTATGTACAGTTATTATTTTAAGCTTACTGTTAACCATGAGAAGAAAACTGCATCATAAAATCCTATATCTACATGTCACATAACAAATTCTTTGAAACAGATTTGCAAGCATGGTGACATTTTACTTTCTTCTGCTTGTGGAAGATATTCTACAAAGTAGACAATGCTCCAATAATATTTGTAAATATTAATTCACATTATATACTTGACGTAGGTTTATTTCACTTGTTAAATGATAAAAAATGGATGATAGTCTTTGTGTGAAAAACTGAAGAAAATTATCTTTTTCCAATGTGAATAGGATTATTTTGGTAGGCAGAATTATAAGATAGCCCAAAATCTCTCTCCATAAAATATATGCCAACCGTGGGGTGTTCACTCTGTGACTTTTAAGGGTGATTCTTCATTGATCATGTGACATGATACGGCAAAGTTGAAAGGATTTTGCAAATGCAATCAAGTTCCCAGATAAGTTGATGTTTTGTTAATCAAAAGAGTGATTATCTTGATTGGGCTTGACTCAATCAGGTAAGCCTTTTAAAAGAGAGTCTACCGGTCAGAAATAAAAGAAATAGCTGAGATGCTTACTTGTTGCCCTTGACAAAAGCAAACTGTAACTGGTTGAAGATAGGTCATATGGCAGGGAACAGTAGACAAACTTTTGAGGCTGAGCACTTCAGTCCTATACCCATGAGAGACTAATTTTTTCGATCAAGCAGTAACTGTGGCAGAAGATCTCAAAACTCATGATACTGCAGGGCCGCCATACACTCAGATTGCAATTTTGTGAGACCCTCAGCAAATGACTTGAAGCTGTGCCTAGACTGCTAACTCACAGAAAGTGTGTGTTGTTTTAAGCAGCTCAGATTATCATTTATTATGTAGCCATAGAAAACTAATACATTTATAGTTTTGAGTAATGCCAATTTGAAACAGAGCAGCAAAATAGCATTATTGAACTCTGAAACAGGTCCTTTTAGCAACAGCTACAAGAATGCACTTTCTGCATATGTAAAGTTGGAAGACATCATAACAGTGTTAGGAATCTTGCTTTTCAACTCAGTTATTTTATAATTACAGAAACTGAATATCAGGGAGATGAAATAATTTGCCTTTGGGTAGCACAGCTATGAACTGGAGACTAAGCATGGGCTTTAGGGGAGAATGCTATCATGGATATGGAAGCATAGGCAGTAAAGAGAACCAAGTAGAAGAGGACTCAACATCAGAAAAGAATAGCAATAGAGTCTACACACCAAAACTGCTGAAATTCAGGATACAATTAGTGCCTGGAAGAACTTGTGACAATATTTCAGGGCCTACACTGGAATATATTCAAGGGGCCAAGTGACAGCATCAAACATTGAGGAGTAAGACACTGCTATTTTTACTAGAACTGCAATATGAGCTGTGAGCTTCATCATACAACCAAAATCTGATTGCTGGGACCAAAGCACAAATTCAGTGAAAAGTAAGCACAAATATTGAATGACAAACTTTGAGTGGAGATTTTAGGAACCCTCATGCTTCGAACCTGTTTAGCCCCCAAAGAAGGGAGCAGAACTGAACAAATCAGGTAAGAGGTCTTATCAGTGAGATTAGGAAGCTGCCTGACCCAAAGATGCATTGCACATTTCCCTCCCTCCCCCAGCCCCAGTGTGTCTGGCAAGTGGCAAAATGGCCTGCCTATGAAGGAATCATCCTTATAAACTAATAAATATCTTTGCCTTTTTCATTCTCCTACATACCTCTGGAATTTTATCTTTCTTTTTATTACAAAGGAGAGGGGGGTCACTTTCGGGCAGAGGACTCATTCAATGAACATTAATTAGAACACAGCAGGGTTGTCACAGAGTACATAATGTTCTTTGCCCTGGAACATTGGCTGTTTATGACTCACCTCTCTTAGGGCACTTCCTTTGATCCCACTGGATAGCAGACTAAAGAGGTCTCCAGTTATATTTTGAGCTAAAATTAAACTTCGTTTTAATCTCTAATTTGCAGAAGAATTTTTTCTTCACAGGGGGTTTGCATAAGAGGTGAGGTTTCCTGCAGCTCTAAATTACTTTTCTCCTGACCATCATAGAGATGGTTTGCATTTTCAACATACCTTTAATGACTCCAAACAAACCAAAGTAACGAATACTAAATTCTTGCTTATATTAGTACCTGAGTATACACTTAGATGTAACCTGAATATAGCCTAAGTTACATATCCTTACCCTTGTTTGGGCATTGCTCTGACCCAAACTCTGACAAAGCATACTTTTTCATGTTCATTACCATGGGACTGTTGTTGCACGTTTAACAACCGGTGCAAGAAAAGTGCTCCGGTTTCTTTTTTCCTGCCTTCCATTCCATTCCTACTTGGAAAAGAATAAATATTTAAGGAACATTAAATAAATAAATAAAGCATGAATGAGGTATTATTACTGGACACCATACAATTCTATAAGTAGGAATGGTTCTTAGCAGCAAAGAGGCATTGGTGGGCCAACATGCTAAGCATTTTTCATGTGTATTGATGTTCTTTGACCCCTAGCTAATGATTCCCAAGACAATTATTGTATATCTTTCACATTGCATGACCTTTCACCAACTATTTTGGCATAAAACAGTGTTATACAGGCAGAGCATTTTCTAATGACAATTCAGTGATGATGACAGTTTAATCCTTTTCTCTCTTCTTTTCAATGTATCAACGACTGTTACTTACAGAGAATTTTCTCTAGCAATGATTAGTCTCCAATAGTTTCTCAAAGCAAAAGGGACCTTCATCAGGTTTTCACCTCTACTCAGGTTTTAAACTTCTACAGCAGTTCTTTTTATCGCAGGTTTAGAAAGAAATTTGTTCAGGAATAACTTTGACAGGATGGGCTCAAAGTCCTAAATAGAGGTCTTATCCTTGTAGGTATAATGGTGCTCCTGCAATAAACATCACTATTTCCAAACATCAAATCCCCCATCTAATACCCTAGTTCCCATACATGGCCCCCCTGACCTGCCTTCCATGATGAAATTCCAGATATGCATCTTCATTCACTCTGAGAATAAAGTGCTCACATGAGTTGTCTTTCTTTTCAACTTTTGTTATAAAAAGATAACTTCTCTATAACCTCAGTGTTCGAATTTCACTTCCCCTTTTCACAAACATAATTTATAAAGACATAGACCTAATTGAGACTACAACACTAGCAAGAATGTAGGTAGGACTAACTAACCATATTGTGAATTTGGTTCACGTTCAGTACCAACCCCTGCTTCCTGTCCAACCATGTTTATAACAATCAGTCAACAACTTGGGTCTTAACTAATGAACGGTAATGAAGCAGCAGAAATCTCACATTTTTAACAAGGAGTATATCATCATAGTCCAATTGCCAGGAAAAAAATTGGGTAGGTTGTAAGGATTCAGTTAGCCCTCAACTGAATCTTCATACCCAGAACATGGATGGAGACTCAGAAGAGAACTGAAGTATGAACAAAATATCAGGGTAGAACCCCAGTTAAATTTACTTGGAACACCCCAGGTAAGATCACAGATTTGTGGTTACATTCCTAAGAGCCTGGAGAACAAATATGGGGCAAACCAAGAGAGGAAAAGGATAGTAGAGTAACCCTTGTATTGGGGCATTCTTGTATTGCTATAAAGAAATACCTGAGACTTGGCAATTTATAAAAACAGAGGCTTAATCTGCTCATGGTTCTGCAGGCTGTACAGTAAGCATAGCAATGCCGTCTTCTTCCAGGGAGGCCTCAGGAAGCTTGCACTCACAGGAGAGGACAAAGCGGGACTTTCATGTCACAAGGCAAAAGCAGGAGAATGTATGAAAAGAGAAGAATGTGTGGGGGAAGGTGCCACACTTTACAACAACCAGATCTTGTAGGAACTCACTCACTGTCAGCAGAAGAGCACCAAGCCATGAGAGATCTGCCCCCATAACCCAAACGCCTCTCACCAGGCCCCATTCCAACACTGGGGATTACAATTCAACATGAGAGGGTGGGACATCCAAACTATATCAACCCTTCACTTACCAAAGAGTTGTGATGAATACTGTCCTAATAAATCATCATAGTTCGTTTTTATCAACTCAGGCTCTGCAAAGTCAAAATTGAAAGCCAATTCTTCCAATCTATAAGCTATTTTTTATTACTCCATACAACCAGCAGATACAGAAAAGGAAATGGATACATTTGTTGCACAAATATTGAATATATAGATCTACAATTGGAACTCTTTTGAGTAGTAAGGACACAAAGATAAGGAAAAGAAAGCTTCTTCATTAAAACTTACAGGCTTGTAAAGAAAATAGAAAAGTAAACAGGCAATTACAGTACAATGTAATCATACATGCAAAAGGTGGTATGTGAGTTCAGAGGTGAATAATATTTACATAAAAGTTTTAAATGCTGGCCAGGTGTGGTGTTTCAGGCCTGTAACCCCATCACTTTGGGAGGCCAAGGTGAGTGGATTTCTAGAGCCCAGGACTTTAAGACCAGCCTGGGCAACATGACAAAATCCTGTCTCTACAGAAAATACCAAAGTTAGCTGGATAGTGTGGTGCACGCCTGTAGACCCAGTTACTTGGGAGGCTGAGGTGGGAGGATGGCTTGAGCCCAGGAGGTGGAGGTTGCAGTGAGCCATGATCATGCCCCTGCACTCAGTCTGGGCAACAGAGTGAGATCCTGCCTCAAAAAAAGAAAAAAAAAAAGTTTTGACAAAGAAAGTGATAGACAGTGATTCTTGAAGAATTACTGGGAAATAAAAAAATTTCATCATCATTATTTTAAAAGTCATGATAAACTTACACTAGAGAGAAACTTCCTTATTTTGATAAAAAAAATCTATTCAAAAACTACAGCAAACATCACCTTTTTATGAAACCCAAGAAACTAGGATGATTATTATTGCAATACTCTGCAACATTTTTTAAGAGGACATAACAAATAAAAGAAAATGAAAAAGCATAGACTTTTAAAGGAAGAACAAAATGCCATTATTAGGTAACATAATATTCATCTTAGAAAACTCTTAAAGCAAGTCCATCAGTAAAATGGCCAAAAACACATAACAGGCGACATATTTAAGAGTTTTGGCAAAGATGGATCTAAGAGTCAGGAGAAAGAAAATAATCTGGAAAGAATACAGTTTTTGGTTATTGTGGTTGTTTCTTTTTTGTTTTTTAATTTCAGAGAGGATGTTCACCTATGTAAGGGGTACATTTGAAGTAAGTAGAAGGAAGAGGATGAAGAAAATGAGCCTGATTTTGAATACAATGTTTTCAATATGACTGAGGCATTTTAGGGAAGATCCCATTTATGTATTAATAAGTATAAATTATACTATGCTGTAATAATAGCTCCCAAATCTTGGTGGCTTGTACCAAAGAAGATTTGTTTCTTACCCTCAAATAATCCAATGCAATTTGGAAAAGTAGCAACCTACCTTATCTTGCAACTGTACTATCCATAAGCAGGGGAAAAAGGAACTGGTGGGTAGCATGAGATGTTTTTAAGGACAAAGTCTAGATATATCTTACATAATTTTCACCCACAACCCATCGATCAAAACTCTATCTCATAACCCAAACTATGAAAGACCAGGAAAAGTAGTCTTTCCATATTCCCAAAAAGAGGAGACAGTACGACAAAGACAGAACAACTTCTATGCCAAAAGAGGACTGACAGAAATATAAGTTTTAAGCTTAGGGATGAGATTTTCATTAAATTTATTTGCTAAGTACTTAACCAAGTTCTACATTAGAACTTTCCTTTCTTTATAAGGAAAGTCAGTACAATAAGGTCTGCATTAACTATTTGATAAGGCTGTTATAATAAAATTAAATGATTGTGTGGAAGAACAAAGCTCTAAAGTTGTACAGAAAACAACACAAACATATATTTTACATTCATTTGGTACCATATTTACTCTAGAAATATAGGCCTACGCAGAAAGGAAGACAGCTACTGTCTGCTCATTTGTTACTTGCTTCCCATGTAGCATGCTTCCTAAATGGCGGGGGGGTGGGGGCGAGTAATTGTTCATCTTTTCATAATTGAGGACAGCAAGGATTACCAGACAACTTCAATACCCAGGGATTATCAAACATTTTGTGTAAGAGGGCAGATCATATATATTTTAGGCTTCGTGCGCTGTAAAGCCATCACAGAAGACTGTCACAACTACTCAATTCTGCCACTCTAGAGCAAAAACAGCCACTGACCATAGGAATTGGCATGACTGTGTTTCAATAAAACTTTATTTACAAATATAGGTAGAATGCTGAAGATAACTGATTTGTCCAAAAGAGTTCTTTCATTTGTAAGATTTAAGTGTTAGACTTTGATAGTGTGTATGTGGTACTTGAAGGCATTGCCTTAATCCCACAAAACTCTTATTTTTAGCCCCTAAAAAAGTCAATGCCTATCATTTTTACTGGTTGAGCAAAGAAAGCCTTCTCTTGCTTCAGGGTAGGAACTGAGATCCATGAATAAATGTATATAAGAACGAATGAAAGAAATATAGAGAAATAATTTTTAATAGAGAAATAGTCATAGATGTGATTACTTAGTAAAGACCAAACAGATCTTTGTAATGGGAAACAGATTAAGTAAGCACAAAACTTAAGTAATGGAGAATGAAAAACTGGAAATGTCAAGCCCCTAAATGAGGCTCAGGGAAATTAATTCATTCTCAAAACTGTGTTTTAGCTGAGATATCCTTATGTACTACTAGCCTTTCTTGGATAAAGGAACATAGTAATTATAATAAATCAATAAAGCAACATCATTTGTAATTTCTGATGCTCAAGAGCTTATAAACAGACTGCTTGTCAATGGTCTAATCCATATTTTCTTCATCCAGTAAACACCCAACTGTCAAAATATTTATTTATGAAAAGACTTCATATCTACCATATCTGTTATTAATGTTTTCCTTTCCACTTTTATAATTTATGCCACACATTTACACAATCCTCTGCTGCTTTGGGAGTGATATAGTAGTCTGAAAACTAGTAAATTCTCTTCCAGTTACAGTATGAAAGAACATAAAACTTAGCCTTGACAGAAAATATTTTTTAAAAGGGTATTGCTGGGAGATGCCTTTATTATCTTTTCAACAGCTGCTAAAGGAAGGTCTCGGTCTGAAGACTACGTTATTGGGTTGGAAAAAAAAAAAAAAAAAAAAACCTCTCTAGTTGCAATAGCATGCACTTGTACTTGCTGGCTAACACAGGTTAACAAAATAGAAGCTAATTATTCTGTCAGGTCAGAGGCAATTGACAGTAAAAAGACAGCCTGTGATGAGGGAAGAGCCTCTTTTCACCTCTCTGCTACTCCATCCATAGGGTGCTGAGTGATGCAAGCTCACTCTGATCATATTAAGACAATTATATCTGCAATGGCTTCATACCTCATTATTATTATCAATGATAAAAGGATATATGGAACTGAAGCTTTGAATATACTTTCTCATTTTCTCACCTTTGATTATTGCCTTCTTCACAGCTGCTTACTGAACTTACACCAAATCCATTGACAATTGGAGGTCTGGAATCTCACCTGCTAATTACATTTGCTGTGGCTCAAAAACAGACCTGTGCTACTGAAGCACCTATAAACTTTACTTAATGGACATGTTATTTAACCTAAAAAAAAAATTTCTCACCTTTATTTATAGCTTTCTTACAAAATTTAAGTCAAAAGTTTTTCTGTAACCAATTTTATAAAGAGATTGCATTATTAAATTTAATGTAAAACTATTAGTCTTATTGTAATATTGGGGTTCAGGGGTTCAGGGTGCCCTCAGCAATCCTGAGAGGACGTTTCTCCAAGTTCTTGGTCTCCTGCCATCTCAAGAATGAGAGAAGGGACCACAGCACAGTGCGCAGTAAATGCCGGACTCAAAAGTGTTTGTAGAAAGTGATTTATTTAAAGAGAGAGAGAAACAGGAGAAGTAGAGAGAAAGAAACAGCTAACTCTCACACTGAGTGAGAGAATCCAGAAAGATAGAATCCAGGAAAGAAAAGCAGCTTCCATGAGAGTGTTAGGGAATAGAGAGAGATGGAGTTTAGGAGAAGACAGACTTCCATAAGAGAATGTGGAAGGGGACTCCAGAGGGGAAATACAGGAGAAAGAAAGATGGCTTCCACCAAGGGAGTGTTCGTGGCAGGGGGCCCAAACATGGAGTCCAAAGGGGTGTGGAAGAAGGGGGCTTTTAACCTGGGAGGAACCCCCACCTTCTCTAAGACCCCTGGCCAATGAAAGGAGTTCCTCAGAACTTCCACTGGAGTGACTGATTCTTAGTTTCTTCCTGCGCCTGTGAAATTCAAACATAAACCATTAAATCTCCCAGATCGAGAGAGATGGGAGTGGGGCATGGTGCTGGGAAGTTCTTGCCCTTAAAACTATGTCCCCCTGTGGACCCAGAAAGAGAACACATTCCCTCATTATATTTACTATATTTAATGTATCATTGTAAATGTGTTATCTAGAGCTATAAATCCAATTCCTTCAACAAGCGTTTATCAATTGCCCACTATGTGTGGAGGATTTTAGTAAGAACAATGACAGGTAACATTAGGATAAGCTATAAGGAACTAACTTGTGGTTAGAAAGAACTATATAATGAAGAAAGAATGACAAGGACTATGAGCTTTGAAGAAATTCTGCAAGAGTATAAAAGAATGAAGAGTAACTAATTACTGCAATTATTAATTTTACCAAACCGAACTTGGGTCTGCCTGCTCAGTGCAGCAAAACCGAACAATAATATCAGGATTTGCAGCAAGATAAAGTGAAGCATGGGGAATTAGGAAATTAATGCTTAAGACTGAACTCTCCAATGGCTTATGTGTAAGGGTTTTTAAAAGCAGGGAGGTAGGTTACAGGCAAAGTCAAAAATCAGTACATGGAAGCTATAGACTAGTTTGCTAAAATGGCAGGCAATCTTGAAGCAGGGACTTACAGGGCATAGGTGGATTCAAAGATTCTCTGATTTGTGATTGGCTAAGGGAGCAAAGCGTTATCTAAAACATGAGGTCAGCAGAAAGGAATGTTGAGCTCTGGCCTGTGGGCATGACCTCCTCCTGGCCCCCCTGGGAAGAAATTTATAAAAACAAACAGTGGCCAGAGTTCTGACCACAGTTCCTCATTATTTGAAGTCTACAGGACAGTGGACAGCATTTTTCATTTGGTGGGGGGCCAGGTTTTTGAAAAACAATTCAAGGACATTTGATAATATATTATCTTTAGTTTCTGTAGGGAACCGAAAATTTTGTGACTCAAACTTCCTTGGCTATTGTTTTCAGCTATTGCCACCTTCTTCCTTATCGGGTTGCTCATTTACTTCTCAGGGCTAACTGGGTGACTGAAATTTCCCTTGAAGGAACTCAAAATGTTGCCTTTATTTTTATGGTTGATGGTATATAGGCCTTTAAGATAGGTCCCCGCTCTGTCTCATTCATCAAGAAAGTAATTAAAAATCAAGACTTAGCAGAATCTCTTCTTTAAAAAATGTTCTTGCTATCCTGTCTTATCAGTTGCTTTTCTCATCATTATCTACTCACTGACCCAGATCTGAAGCTGGGAATTGCCTTGTTTAATGAACAAGTCTAGGACTTACCATGAGGAAACCTGGACTCACACCATACTTTCCTAAATTAATAGTTGTATGGCTTTGGGCAAGTTGTTTAATCTTTCTAAATCTCAATTTTCTCATAAAAATTTGGAGCAGTTATTCTTCTCTCACTGACATATGTGACAGATCAACTAAGATAAAATAAATGAATGTTTGTGTCACTACATAAGGCTTTACACATGTGTTTCTTTTTATCTTTTATTCTCCTATTACTTATAACACTTAGAAGATACAGTCATTATTATTTTAATTTAGTAAATTTATAATAGAAGACCTCAAAGAATGGTGATAACTAAAAAGCAGAGTTAAAATCAGCCGCAGAATCATCTATAAATAGTCAAAGAAAAAGAATGTTTCTTCAAAACGGAAACATCAAGTATGGGAAGAAGAGAAGAGGGATCATAGTTTACATCAAGATAGGGCTCAATTAGAGGCTCATAGCAAGCACTACTATGTAGGAAAGGGAGTGTGTGGGTCCTTTCATAGCTTTTTCAGGAATTTCAGCGAGGATGCTGTTTTATAAAACCTCTGATAAGTTACTTATGAATGCAACCATTTCTTGGAAACTAAATTATATCAATTGTACCAATAATATTTTTATAGGAAGATTTGTCCCTCTAGAAAATAATTTAACCCAGAATTATACAATGCATTTAGTTTTCTTGTCTTTTGGATCTCCTTTATTCTGGGATTGTTTCTCATTCTTATCTTTATGATATTGAATTTTTTTTTTTTTTTTGAGATGGAGTCTCACTCTGTAGCCAGGTTGGAGTGTAGTAGCCATGATCTCGGCTCACTGCAACCTCTGCCTCCCAAGTTCAAGTGATTCTCTTGCCTCAGCTGCCTGAGTAGCTGGGACTGCAGGCACATGCCACCATGCCCAGCTAATTTTTTTATTTTTAGTAGAGACAAGGTTTCACCATGTTGGCCAAGATGATCTCAATCTCTTGACCTCATGATCCACCTGCCTTGGCCTACCAAAGTGCTGGGATTACAGGTATGAGCCACCGCACCTGGACTGATACTGAAATTTCTAAAGAACACAGGCTGTTTACTCAAAGAATGTCCCTTAATTAGAGTTTGCCTGATATTTCTCTAGATTTGACTCAGTTTATGCATTTTTAGATAGAAAACTGCATGAGTTATGTATTTTCCTAGTGCATTACATCAAAAGACAGGTATTGTCACTTTATACCATTATTTGTGAGGTTAACTCTGGTTAAGTTGATGTATACCATCCATATTCCTGCAATCTTATTATTTTTCATTTTGTGGTTAAGTAATTTGTGATATTTGAAGCTATGTAAATATTCTGGTTTTTATCAATAGTTGTTTACTGTTGCGCTATTGATGATTTTTGACCCAATCAATTATTATTGTGATGATTATAAAACCATAAATTGCTAATTCTTATTACTTTTATTAAATGGTATCCAACTATAGGGAAGATATTTCTCTTGTCTCCTATTTATGCATTCACTTAGGCATTTTTGTCAATATAGGCTCATGAACTGTTATAAAATTCAATGAATTATAATGTGTTATCTGATTCAGTTTAATTTTGTCGACTGTCTTATATTTGGATGATGGGAGCCCTTCCAATATGGCTCCTGTGTCCTTTGGACCTAATCCCTTTGCTTTATATTATTAGCCCTGCCTTAGTTTCTTCAGAATAAGATATTCTAGTATTCCAAGCTCCTCCTATACATTGGCACAGATAGATGAGAAAGAGAGAGAAAGAGAGATAAATAGACAGATCAACAGACATATGAAAAGATAGATTAAGGATGAGAACAAAGTTTATAAACTATTAACAACTGATAAATCTGGCTAAAAAGAATGTGCGAGTTCTGTGTACTTTTTTGAAACTTTTTAATTACATATTTTTCAAGCCAAAATGTTTAAAAAATAAACAGAGAAAACCAAGTCATTTTACGCCTGTCTAGACTTTCTGAACTAGTAATTTCCCTGTGAGTTGCTGACTCCTGGGGATATGTGGAGATAGTATCCTACCATTAGGAATATGCATGTTTTATAATTTCTTCAGGTGTCTAATTGTCTTAATTTTTAGGTTCAACTGGAAAACAATTTTCAGGAATAGAGAACACTCAAAGTCTCATTTTATAAGCTATATATGGCCACTTACTTCTCTAGATTACTGTTGTCATAAGTCTTCAGGCTAAAGAATGAGAAATTTCAGTGTAAGAATTCTTCTCTGTTTTCACATTTCCTTGGTGATATAGTGTCATACTTTTATGATCTCCACACTGAAAGATCTTAAATTTATGTGTCTATTGTAGACTTATTCCCTGAACTGAAGCCTTGTCTTTTTGAATGCTGATATGTTTTCTTCAATATTGACTTGCCCAAAATACAACTCCTGACATTCTCATGAATCATAAACTCATCCTCAAAAACTTCCTTCCCTATTTTATTCTCCTCCACAGAATTTAGCTACTTCTTGCCTACAATCTAATTTATTTGTATATTTGCTTACTTTATGTAGTTCCCAATTAGAATAGAAGCTTCATGAAAAGCAAGCTTTGTCTTTTTCACATTTACTTTCCAATGCCTAGAGTGCTTGCCTGTGTAAAGTACTCAAATATTTGTTGAATAAATGAATATGATGGTTCAATATGTTGCTTTAATTCACTCTTTCAATTTCTTATGTCTTAGTAAAAAAGTATTTTAAAGTGTATTTACCAGAATAAGTATCAATGAAGATAAGTATAAAGTATTGCCTACATTGGGGGCCTTACTGGATCACTATAGGGGTTAGGAGAGAGCATTAATAAAAATCATTCAAACAAACTAAGCCTAGATGATTGAAAGTCAGTATTGTGTTGCCACTGATATTAATATGAATTTTCTTAGGAAGGGGGGTAGTGTCAGAAAATGAATTCATATAAATTGATAATGTAGAAAGCCAATACAATTTAACCAACAGAATATTAAGAGATAAGCAAAGTCTCTGGAGAAGAAAGAGAAAGAGGGACAGAGAGAAAGAGTGAGAGAGGGAGGTTTCCTATAAAACTGTTACACGTCCCAAATGTAATACTTCCCGATTCCCTCAAACACATCTTTCCCTCAACACCCCACTTTTCTATACTTATGTGCTGGGGGAACAGGGGGGCTAAGTATAAAGAAAATATTAACAGACTGACATTTCGAGGAAACATAGTGTAGCACAATACTTTGGCCATATCTATTACCATGATCCATATTCTCAAAGTATGTTTGTGTGCATGTGTGTGTTCTCATATGACTACTGTTTTTATTTTAACTAGAACACATTAATAAAAATCTCTATTTTTTGGTCCTATTTCCTTCTAGTTCCTGGAAAGTTATAGTGAATAGCACATTAACTGTGCCATAAAAAAATACATTTTAAGTAAATTCTGATCACCACTGGCCTTCATGCTTAGCCAACGAAGTGTTGTTGTGGCTCTTGTAGCAAAAAATTTGTCAGATATTGAGAGCAACTTGGTTCTTATGATTCTTTTCTATATCTCTCTTTAGAATTTGGCTTAAGAGGCTGGGAGTGGCGGCTCAGGCCTATAATCCCAGCACTTTGGGAGGCCAAGGTGGGCGGATCACGAGATCAAGGGAACGAGAATCATCCTGGTCAACATGATGAAACCCTGTCTCTACTAAAAATACAAAAATTAGCTGGGCATGATGGCGTGTACCTGTAGTACCAGCTACTTGGGAAGCTGAGGCAGGAGAATTGCTTGAACCGGGAGGCGGAGGTTGCGGTGAGCCGGGATCGCGCCATTGCACTCCAGTCTGGGCAACAAGAGTGAAACTCCGTCTCAAAAATAAATAAATAATAAATAAAAATAAAATAGAATTTGGCTGAAGAAAACCCTGGCCTGCCTCTTCAATTGTTTCATAACATCTAGACAGTGAACAGAAAAACTATTGAGTGTTTACTTGTAGCACAAGGTAAAAGAAATGTGAGGACATTAGGAAGTTATAAAAAGAGGGTTAAACATATTTAGCTAAACAATTTTAAGACAAATGGATTCAGTGTTCAGTGTTCTACAGTAATGTCCTGGAAATTTTTTCAAAATCATTCACATATTTTAAAACATAATTTCATGCTAAACTGGAATTGGTCTTTCTAAATTCATTTTGATAAATTTAACAAAATAAAATCAGGAAACAATGGCATTTGAAAGGCATCTTTAAAAATTAAATTCTAGAATAATAACTCAGTATGAATCCATCAGTGGCATTCCTGCTTGGTTCTTGCTCATATATTCCTGTTCCACTTGCTGGTCTTTAAGGTATCAAAAGCAAGACAGACACTATTTAGATCCTCAGAATGCAAGCACTGACATACAAACAGAGGGGATACTGTAGGCATGGGAGTTATCTCCACACACAATGACCCACAGAGTTTGACATCTGGGGCAATATGTCTTATTGGAAGGAAAGGAAATTGGCATTTACCTTTCCAGAAAATGCTACAATTCTCAGTTCCACAGCTGGAGTTGAATAAGGCATTTAAGAGAAAAACAGAATCAAGCAATACATATAAATTCTTAAACTTTGCCTAGTAAGCTTTCTTCTTAATAGTTCCAAAGAGAAAACAAAAATGTTCACTGATAAAAGAAAGTCTAAACAAATTGGGACATGTTTACTTAATGGAATGCAATACAGCAATCATGAAAAATGAACTACTGATATAAGCTGCAACATGGACAAATATAAAAAACATAATAGTGAGTGAAATAAGTGAAAAATAAGAATACATAGTTTAATTCTCTATTTATATGTATTTAAAGAATAGGCCAAATTAATCTATGGTGATAGATATGAACATAGCTAAACCTGTTGACCAGAAAGAAGGGATACTAATAAACTTTCTAGGAAGCTAGAAATGTTCTATATCTTATATGAGGGATGATCACACAAATGTTTATTATTGTATAGGATCATAAAAAGTTATAGACTGTGTGTTCTTATAATTGGTATATTTTGCTCTTTGTTAATTATAATTCAATGACACACATGTGTACAACATATACATATATATATACTCATACACACACACACACACACACACACACACACACACACACATATAATGTGCATAATAACTCATCTTGTAAATGTCCTAACCAACTGAAAAACATTGAGACATTATTGGAGGGAGAAAAGAACCAATATTACCTACTATGTTTGTGTTTTTAACCTCTTATGCCCTTCTACCCAGTGGTGTGCTGGTAAGTGGTTAACAATGGTTATATGCACACTCACATGTTCACAAGTTTATTGTAATTTTGATTGATAAATTCTCGGTAGCACACAACTTACAAATAATAATAAAATGTGCAATCCTATTTATAGCAAATTCTATATAACCACTTGATTTTACCCAATGTTTTCATCGATTTTTTAAATTCTATTTTATTCCTCCACAGTGTACTTGACATTTATAAATCAATACTTCAATATAAGTTCTTTCACTAATTCTTGAACTCTTATACCCATAGCTAACCTACAGCTGCACATGATGAATTAATGCTGTTCTACCATGAATACAATTGAGAATTTTGTTTTCATGAATAAGATGAAAATGAAGCAACAAAGACACATGTCATAACTGCAAATATTGAAAAAGTATTTCTTCAATTTTTCTGTTATTGCAGTACAACAGCTATATATACACAGCAGGCATTTTAAGTTTAACCGGCTTTATTAGCACTTCTCCATCACTTCATTGTTTAGATAATGCCATCAAATATAATGGAATATCAAAATAAACAATAAAGTATAGACAACAAAAAGAGCAATTTTTTTTTTTAAATCAAGCACTCTTATAGTGTTTGCATTTTCAAAGTTTAAATTTTCTCACCAGGCAGAGGCTGGTGACTCGTGCCTGGAATCTCAGCACTTTGGGAGGCTGAAGTTGGCAGATCTCTGGAGCCCAGGAGTTCAAGATGAGTCTGGACAACATGCAAAAATCCTGTTTTTACAAAAAGTACAAGGATTAGGTGGGCATGGTGGCACGCACCTGTAGTCTTGCTACTCAAGAGGCTTAGGTGAGAGGATCACTTGAGCCCAGGAGGTTGAGGCTGCAGTGAGCCATGTCTGTGCCAGTGCACACCAGCATGGGCAACAGAGCAGGAGCTCATCTCAAAGAATAAATAAATAAAAATAAACCATTTCATCATAGACAAGTTCAAGCTACTGCTGTGACGTACTAAATATGAAGTTGGGGAGAGATGGGCAGTTGCCACACAATTATGCAACACTTCCACCATACAGGTACAGTAAATGTAAATAATCTCAAGAACATACAGAGTAGTAAAATATAGTCAAACAATTAATGATGAGTTGCAAGAAATTATTTTATTTGTCTCTATTTAAGAGTGAGTTTATATACTTTAATTTCTTTTTCTTTTTTTTTCCATTTATTTTATTGCATTTTAGGTTTTGGGATACATGTGAAGAACATGCAAGATTTTTGCATAGGTACACACGTGACAGTGTGATTTGCTGCCTTCCTCCCCATAACCTACATCTGGCATCTCTCCCCTTGCTATCTCCCCCAACTCCCCACCCCCCACCGTCCCTCCCCTATTTCCACCCAACTGACCCCAGTGTGTAGTGCTCCCTTCCCTGTGTCCACGTGTTCTCATTGTTCAACACCCGCCTATGAGTGAGAACATGTGGTGTTTGATCTTCTGCTCTTCTGTCAGTTTGCTGAGAATGATGGTTTCCAGGTTCATCCATGTCCCTACAAAGGACACAAACTCATCGTTTTTGATGACTGCATAATATTCCATGGTGTATATACTTTAATTTTTAAAAATGACTATATTTAGTGACTGGGTCTCAAATTCCTAAAAAATAACAATGAGTTCTTGAAAGCCAGTTTGAGGTGGCTCCGGATCACCACTATTTCTGTCAATATTCCCATTTAGTATACTACAGATAGCAAAAATTTCCTCAAAGCTGAGTTTATATCCAACCCCTCCCCACAATAGTTCTTTGTATAGAGCTTCTTTTTTTTTCTCTGAGAAATTTTATGTTGTGCACCAGCACTTTTTGTGCTGGGACTGATATAAATACACTATCTTCTCTACTAGTCTGCAAGCTCCTTGCAGTCAGCCTTCTGTCCCAGAAAACCCCATGTGTTCAGGACACAGAAGAGTAATTGGTACAAATAGACCACCAATAAATATAGAAATACACTTCTGACCACATTAATGTTCCACTCTTAACAGATTTGTTTAACTAATACACAAGTTATTCGGCATGATAATTATGGTTATAAATGATAGAAATCCAATTCAGAAGAGCTCAAGCAAAAATGGTAATTTTTGACACACATAATTGGAAAGGACACTGAATGGTTCAACTCAGAATTATAGAAAGAAATGCAGGAAAACCATGAACTCAGAACCAATGTCTCTAGAATTTCCTTGGTCCATTTCTAGTCTTTGCATGAAAATCACAATCTCTTGCATTGAAATAGTAGATTATTGTTTATTGATTCATTCAACAAATATTTATTGAACATTTGCTATATGCTTGGTACAGTGCTTGATGTTAATAGCATTGTAAAAAGACAGATACCATTTCTATTCTCATAGTCAACCCTCTAGTGATGCAGATATCAATAAATCATTGCAATGCAACGGGGAAAGCATTCTGCAAGGGGAAGTCCAAAGATCTCGGGGACTCATAGAGTGCCAAAATTAACCTTAAGAAGTCAGAAAAATTCCAGGAGAAATATTGTCCAAGCTAAGATCAGAAATATGATTAAGGGTTAGGCAGATCAATTTTGTTAAAGACAAATTTGTCTATTAAATCCGATTTTGCACTCTTCGTCCTGGGAAAATATTGCTCACAATTTTTTAGAATTCCCATGAAACTCCATACAGGAGAGATTTAAACTTATAACTATGACTAAGCCTGAAAAATTTTAGACTCATGTTAGTAGGAAAGGGGTCAAAGAATTGAATTCACTATTCTAGTCTAAAGAAAGTAAGAAATATTTTGACTTATTTGCCATGAGGAGAAAATAGAATAATAAACACAGTAAAAAGGTCCAAGCAAGCACTTAGCATTTCTTCTCCTCTTGAACATAAAATCAATCTGAAAGAGATTAAGTTAACAATAGTGAAACATAAATTAACAGGTTCACCTTACAAACCATGTTTTAGGGGAAGCCTGATCCGCATTAAACTACTTTCCAAAAAATAAAATATTGTATATTTTTATTTACTGAAACACATTTAAAGGAAAAATATTTCTTAGACTCTTAACGTGGAGGGGGGCATCTTTTATTTCTTTAGGAGCCACATGAACGAATTTTTGCTCTAACAAATTAAGTAATTTATTCTCTTTGCTCAGCATAATCATCTTCCAGGTCTGAAATGGGTTGAAATGTGAGGGAAAACAATTCTCAGAGAGAGCCTTGGACCTGAATAAGCACCAGTTTATAATCTTCCTGCTGAAGGAAATTATAAATTTGACAGAGTTTGTTCATGAAGAGAATGGAAACCCCATACAGAGGATTAACTTGCTATAACAGCAGTTTCATCAAACTAAGCGTAAAATACTTGTGAGAGAAAAGCAAAAACCCAACTACAATCTAACAAACTGAGCAAAGGAGATAGATATTATATATTGAAAATGTGAAAACTGGCCATATTCTCCTCTAATTAATGGTACTGGATCAAGTTCAAGTACACCCATGGCATCATGCCATCTGCCAAAATTGTGAACAAAAAATTGTGACAAAAAAATGGCTACTATATGTCAAGTATGTTGGTAACTTAGCCATCAAAACCATTATGTGAGAAATATTATTACTGTTATTTTTACAATTAGGAAAACAGTGATGCAGAAATAACTTATTCCGTTTTCAAAAATAGTGCTGCAGATAGGATTCAATTCTATTGAGAAAGTCAAATCAAATCTTTTTATTTTCTCTACTATACATGCAATAAAAATGGAAGGGATTAATGTCTGTGTAATAATGTTTTAAATAATAGTTTTCTATACATTGCCTCTTCCTAAGAGTATTTTTTTGTAAATTCCCTATAAGTAACAAGTCTAATAGTATTTTGGCAAATAAATGAGAACTCCTTTCCTAACACTCCTAGGAATGTCTACATTATATGGCTCCTCACTCACAGTAAATATATATAATTGATATAAATCAATATATAAGACGTATATATAGATTACAAGTTAGCTCTATCATAGAAAATGATCATTTCTGGGTCATGTTACATTGAATGAGCTACCTCATCACAATATTAGCTAATATTCCATTGTCTTAAACTGTTTATGTTGCTATAAAGTAATACACTGAGGCTGAGTAATTTGCAAAGAAAAGGATTTATTTGGCCCATAGTTCTACAGACTGTACCAGAATCATGATGCCAATATCTGCTTCTGATGAGGGCCTCAGGAGAATTTCAATCATGGTGGAAGGTAAAAGGGAGCTGGCATCACAGAGCGAGAGAGGGAGCAAGAGAGAGAGGAAGAGATGCCAGGCTTTTTATAAACAATCAGCTCCCATGGGAACTAACAGTGTGAGAACTCATTCATTACCACAAGGATGGCATCAAGACATTCATGAGAGATCTGCCCCCGTGACGCAAACACCTCTCTTTAGGCCTCCAATGTTGGGGATGAAATTTTAACATGAGATTTGAATGGGATAAATATCCAAACTATATCACCTAACCACAATAATTTCATATGGCAAACACCAGGATGTGCTACTTCTTATAAGTAGGGTATTTATAGATTTCCAACTAGTAGAAAATTTTATCAGCTGCAGATGTGTCTTCCTCTGTCTACAAACACACAAGGGACACTTATTAATCAGGGTCTGTTACTAACTCCTGTCTCAGAAAGGCAGCCCTCACTCTAGAAAAACATATGTCATCCAGTAGCTGACAGAAAAATCCCTTTGGTCCATCCTTGAAGAATTTCTTTGACAACTTCCAAGAGCCACTGTAGATTTGCTTTCTGCTGAATTCCCAGCCTTGTATCTCAATCCTAGAAACCACATTATCGAAATCTGAGTGACAAAGGAAAGCAGTTCATTTGATTTTCCTAAAGTACTAAGGTTCCATTGCTTCTACTGCATCACATAATTTCTCTGCCCCATAGTCTCATTTTCATCTCTTTGGAACTTATTTTCTTTCTCAGCCTGGCCTTTAATGCCCTTTCTTCTTGCTCCCCTTTCTACTGATAAATTTTATATAATATGACCAAAATTTGATAGATGAGCTTAACAGTAGAATATAGGACAGAAGAAAGATGCCGTGAACTTGAAGATAGCGTAGAAGAAATTATTCAATCTGAAGAACACAGAGCAAAGATTTGTTTTTAAAGAACTGAACAGAGGTTGGGCAACCTGTGTGACAATATTCAGTTTTCTAATATATGGGCAATTTAAGTCCTGGAAACATACAAGAGAAAGCATGGTGTAGAAAAAAATTTTTTTAAATAGAGTGACCAAAGTTTTTCCCCAAGTTTTAGCAAATATGTAAATTTTTCAAATTCAAGAAACTTGGTGAATTATAAGGCAAATAAATATGAAAAAAAAATCATGCATAGGCTCGCAGTAGTAAACTGCTGCAAAACAAAGAGAATATTTTGAAAGTAGCCAGAGAAAAACATATATATGTGGAAACAATAATTCAAATGAGCAGTAACTTCCAATCAGAAACTATAGAGGCCAGGTAACAGCAGGAAAGTATCCTTAAAGCACAGAAAGAATAAAACAACAAAAAGTAAATGCCAAGTTCTGTTCAAAGTGAAATATTATTTAAAAATAAAACAAAAGTAAAATCATTTTAAATAAAGGAATGTTAAGAAAATCTGTGACTAGAAGATCTGTATCAAAGGGAATACTATTGTAAGTTCTTCTAGTTAAAGAAAAATTTCTTATAAAATGCATGGGAAATGCTGAATTTTTAAAAACATATAAAATTTTAAAGTAAATTGTTTAAAAATTGCTTTGTGGGACTTGAAACACATATAAATACCATACGCATGACAAGAACAGTATAATGTATGGGGCAGTAAATGGAGTAACATTTTGCAAGGTTTCCTCATTATGTGAGATGAGATTCAACATACATATAAGTAGATTATAAAAAAGTGTGAGATATATTTTATTTCCCTAGTGAAACCACTAAAATTTATGCCCAGGAGTATAGTTTAAAATTCAATAGATAAAATGTAAGTCTTCTGAAAGTTCGAATTATCTAATAGATGCTAGAAAGACTGAGAGAAACAAAAAGCAAAGAGAAAAAGCAAAAACGAAAATAATAGACCTAAATTTCTATAAGAGATCACTCTAAACATAAAGAAACAGGTAACTTGAAAGTTAATGGATGGAAAAAAATATATACCATGCAAAAAATAAAGTTAAAAGGAAAGACTGACTACATTAAAAACAGAAAAAATAAACTCCAAATCAAAGAGTATTAACAGAAACAAATAAGCACATTTTATAAGAAAAACTGTCAATTTATCAGAAAGATACAAAAATCATAAATGTATTTTCAGAAATGGAACTGTGAAAGTGTAAGATTTTGCCCTAATGGATAGCTAGTAGGCTAGCCTGTCATAGTTTGATAGATAACAGCAGAAACCCAAAGCTTTTGATTGAGAGATAAAGGAAAATATATCACTCACAGTAGTAACAGTAGACAGAGTGACATATCATGCCATTTTGCTTAGCCCTGATTCCACAAGGTGATGTGATAGAGCTAAGTGTTGCTCTTGCAGTGAGATGAATAACAGGAGAGGAACTCTGAGACTGGGCATCGCTACTCTCTTCTGCCCATTCTTATCACCGTTTCCTGAGTGACTTTATGTTTAGTTCCATATAATGTTAAGTAAATATGGCATGTGGAGAGGAAAGAGACACCCCTATCATAACTATTCTGGAACATGAACAAATCTACTCTGGGGAGAAAGATGTAGGCATCTATATCTCTATTCCCAATATGAGGCATCTCTATCTTTCAAATTCTGCCTGATTACATAAACATTTTTGTGAAGATAGTCTGGAGCAAAGTGGTTATTAATGACTAAATATGCAGAGATGTGAGAGACTCACTGAGAATCGTTTACCAATAATTCCACCCCTCATTCCTACAGACTTAGATTCTAGAAAATTGTCCCATTTGTATGCTACTCTATTGGCCACTCTGATTAATCTGGCTGACAAAGGCTGGGATTATATTCATTCAAGTTGTTTCATGCATCATTTACTTAAAGCTTCTATAAACAGAATTCAAGACAGTAGAATGTGGCCAACCCATAGTATTAACTCCAGTCAGGCCCTGCAGGGACCCAATTCTAGACAGCTCAAGAAATTCAAAAAACAGTAAGGGTGGCTTTCTCCTTAAATTTATCTGAAGACCCTTCCACTGGGCCAATAGCATTGATCCATTGATAACAGGATGAATTATCAGTTGCACAAACTCTACATTCATCAGCAAAGAGGAAGTTTGGGGCAATTCAGTCCTTAATAACAGCACTTGCCAATGTGTTGAGGCTGATCTGAATGCCTGCCAGGGTCAAAGTGCTGTCATTGATCACTTCAGCTAAATTCAGAGGCAAATTTCATACCTCCTTTCTTAATCCACTCAGGCTGCTATAATAAAATACCATAAACAGCATGGCTTATAAACGACAGGAATTTATTTCTCCCAGTTCTGAATGCTGGGAAGTCCAAGATAAAGGTGCCAGCATATTCAGTGATTGGTGAAGGTCTACTTCCTGGTTCACAGATGGTCACGTGGCTGAATGGGAAAGAGAGCTCTCTGAGGTCTCTTTTATAAGGGCACTAAAATACCCTGCTATTACCCTTGTACTTAATACCCTTGTATGAGGGCTTCGCCTTTATGACTTAATTCCCCAAAGACCCACTTCTGAATAACATCACGTTGGGGATTAAATTTCAATATATAAATTTTTAGAAAGACACAAACATTCAGTCTAAATCACCCTCTTTTCTAATCAAATGACTCCCATTGTAAGTTAAATAGACCAAATGGTGTGCAGGAATAATCAGCTCATTATCACTTCAGAAATGCTCCACATAATAAAGTATTACCTCATTTGTAGGGATCCATGCACTCATCTGAAGCTAAATGACCTACAGCCGTTGTTTCCTTAAACACATGAAGATGTCATATGTCCATTGCTAAAGTGAAATTTTACTGTATTTCCAGGAGAATGACAAGTTAATGAAAGGCTTCCACACAAGAAGTGGAACTGCAGGTGTGTACATGGTGACCCTGGAAATAAAGTGTGGTTTAAAACACTTGGGGCCTTCATGTGAGACCTACATTACTTGAGGGCTATAGATTGACCATGCCTCCCTCACTACCCACAACATGGCCTCTCACATGTGAATTCAAGCACAAAGAGAAAAGTTCAAATCAAATATTAAATTCAAGCATGGTGATGTTAAAGAAGAAATGACTGAAGACAAGCATCATAAACTATTCTGAAAAATATTAAAGTTTTTCTTAAGACGGCTGACTCAGAATATCAGATGCCAATTCTCTTCAAAAGAAGATAAAAGTTACACATGAATGGTCATGATCCTAATGGAAAGCGGAGGAAAGAGAGCCAGGATCTATGAGCAGATGCATGGGAATAAGCTGAAGTCCACAAAAGGAACTCAGCAAGAATCTGGCAGAGCGATTCCCTGGAAACCCAGAACCCTGCAAAGAGGGTATGTGGGGATGCTTATCTGCTCCCCTCACTCTTGTAACTATTTGCTGATCTCCAAAGTGTTGGGGAGCCCCTTTGCCCTTGTGACCCTGGGCAGTGCTGTCAGTGGAGATTTGGGAACTACCTGCAGCAGAGAACTGGGTGGCCAGCTTGTGCAGAGGTGTCCCACTTCCCTCAGGCCCAAACTAAGACAGTGGACATTATACTGGTAGTGCACCTATTATGGGCCACTATCCTTTAAGGGAAGCTCAGCCCTTGAGTCACCACATCACTAGATCCCCTGCAAACATAGCCCACAACCAGTTTTGACTTTAGCAACTATAGGGAGCCAGCAAGTCCCCAGGGAGCTGTGGGATTTCCAGAGATCTAGCCCTTGGTACAGGCTTCCCCCCAGGTCAGGGGAGAACAACCCTGCAAAACACACCTTGGGACAAAAGTAATGCAGGTGCAGCACTGATTACTGAATGATTGGCACCAGCAGCTGGAAGTAGTTGTGGAGAAGGGGTCATATCTCTCTCTCCCCTCATCTACTGTTGCCAATACAGCAGAAGCTATCCCCAGTGGGGGCCGAATGTGTGCACTTGCATAAATGCTTTCCAGAGCTTTTGGTGGGGGCTACACCCCTGTTGAAAGTGAGCCTGTGCTTCACAGGTTAGTTATCCTGAAGGGTAAGGCCCATCTCTCCCTACTTACACAGAGTGGTAGTGTCCTAACAATGGAAGGAAGACAAGCCATAGAGTTGTCTACTCTGAATGGAAAAAAGTGGCTCTGCCTTGAGCTCATTTTGGTGGTAGCTTCCAGAGGGGCATTTCCAGTGTCCTCAGAGACAGCAGGGAACCAAAAGATAATGTCTAAATGAACGGAAATCATGAGTCCTGTGACAAGGTCTAATGGGGAAGTGGATCATGTTACTGCTTTCCCAAGAAGAGAAACTGGTACACTACCCACCCCCTACCTGGAGACCTCAGCACACCCTAACATGATCTCCACACACCTCCCAGGCAAGGGCAGGTGTCTCCACTCATTATCAGGCTATCTGAGCGTGAGCTGGCTTTTAATCTTAAGTGCCGCCTACTGGAAGGGAGACTAAACTGCAGCACCAAATAGATCTACTGTCAGAAGGGCATAGTGCCAGTGCACACAAGATAAGCTTCCTGAGACCTCTGCACTGTCTGCGACCCAGGAGTTAGTGTGTTGACTTATACATCCAATATATTGCTACAACACGCAGTATTTGAGAAAGCTACCACATAAAATCCATCCACAACTAAGGAACACATACTGAGCCTTGACCCCTATAAGCACCCAGAAACAAAGTCAAATGATAATACAAAAAATTACCACAGTCATACACTCAAGAGAAGAAAGAATAAAAAAAAGTCTCACCCAAATGATAGCAGATTAAAGAATAAAAAGTGATAGCTACTTCAGATGAAAGTACAAGAACCTCAGAAAGAAAGAGAGAAGGAAGAGAGAAAGAAAGAGGAAAGAAAGAAAGAAAAAAAAAAAAAGAAAGAAAAAGAAAGAAGTGGTTTTTGATACTTCCAAAGGAACACAATTGTTCTGTAGCAATGTATACAAACCAAAATGAAAATTCTGAAAAAAAAGCAAGACCCAACCATCTGCTGCCTTAAAAAAACTCAGTTAATGAGTAATGATAACCACAAGCTCAAATTAGAAGAAGATATATTACACAAATGGAAGACAAAAAGATTAAAGGCTGTCATCCTTGTATTATATAAAACAGACTTTAAAACAAGAGCTATAAAAGACGAAGACAATTACATAATGATAGAGTTCAATTCAACAAGGATATTTAACTATTCTAAATATATTCACACCCAACACCAGAGCACCAAGATTTATAAAATAAAGACTAATAGATATAAGAAAAGAGATAGATAGGCAATGAAATAATAGTTAGGGGACTTCAACACCCTACTGGCAATACTAGATAGATTATTGAGGCAAAAACTAACAAAGATATTCTGGATGTAAATTAGATTCTTGAGTAAATGGACGAATTAGGCATCTACAGAATATTGTACCCAACAACTAAAGAATATATATTGTTCTCATTTGCACATGGAACATTCTCCAAGATTGACCATATTCTGGTGACAAAACAAGTATCAATACAAAAAAATCAAAATCATATCTAGTATTGTCTCAGACCACAGTGGAATAAAATTAGAAATTATTTTAATAGTACTAAGAGGACAAAATGGCTGAATACGAACAGCTCTGGAGTGCAGTTCCCAGTAAGAATGCAGAGGGTGAGTGATCATTGCATTTCCAAATGGGTTTTTACTGCCCACAGACCAGGAGATTCCTGGGTGGAAAGTGCCACAAGTCTCCAACACAGCTGTTTCAGCTGGTACAGCAGGTCTCTGGACAAAAACTCACATAAATCTGAACAGCCATTTAACTGGTTTCTGGAACGCCTGGAAGACAAGAGTCCTCCATTCAACTGAAATAAAGGGGACTGAAACAGGGAGCCAGGTGATCTAGCTGAGTGGGTCCCACCCCCACCAAGACCAGCAATCTGAAATGCTCTGGATTGGAAGTTTCAGAGCAAGCACAGCTGGACCCGGGACAGTCCACCTCTGTGGAGGGAAGGGTATCCACCATTACAGAGGCAGTCCACAACTACTGAGGCAGTCCACCATTACTGTGGCAGTCCACCATAGCTGAGGCAGTCCACCATTATGGAGGCAATCTGCCACTGTAGAGGCAGTCCACCACTACAGAGGCAGTCTGCCATTACTGAGGCAGACCGCCATTACTGAGGCAATTGTAACTATACCTCTATAAGCAAAGCCACAAGGAAGTTCACACAGCAGCTGGGCAGAGCCAACAGCAGCTCAGCAATGCTTCTGCTGGCAGACTGTGATTAAGCTCCTCACTGGATAGGGCATCTCTAAAAAAAGGCAGCAGCACATCAGGAACTTATAAATAAAGACCCACCTTCCCAGGACAGAACACCTGGGAAAAAAGGTGGTTATGAGATCTGCTGCAGTAGACTTAAACATACCTGCCCAGCAGCTCTGAACAGAACAATGCAGCTCACAGCTCAGCACTTAAGCTCCTATAAGAGACAGACTGTCTCCTCAAGCAGCTCCCTGATCCCCGTATATTCAAAGAGACACCTAAGAAAGGAGAGCTCAGGCTGACATCTGGCAGGTATCCTTCTGGGACAAAGATAACAGAAGAAGAAACTGACAGCAACCCTTACTGTTCTGCAGCCACCGCAGGTGATGCATAGGCAAGCAGGTTCTGGAATGGACCTCCAGAAGTCCTACAGCAGAGGGGCGTGACTATTAGAAGGAAAATTAAGAAACAGAAAGAAATAACTTCATCAGCAACAAAAAGGACGTCCACTCAGAGACCCCATCTAAAATTCACCAACTACAAAGAACACAGGTATATAAATCCACAAAGGTGGGAAGAAACCAGTGCAAAAAGGATGAAAACACCCAAAACCAGAATGCCTCTCCTCCTCCAAGGGATCACAACTCTTCACCAGTAAGGGAAAAAGGCTGGATGGAGAATGAGTCCCATGAATTGATAGAAATAGGCTCCAGAAGGTGGGTAATAAAAAACTTCACTGAGCTAAAAGAATGTGTTCTAACCCAATGCAAAGAAACTAAGAAACTTGAAAAAAGATTTGATGAAACACTAACAAGAATAAACAGCTTAGAAGAGAAGATAAGTGAATTGATGGAGCTGAAAAACATAACACGAGAACTTCGTGAAGCATACACAAGTTTTAATAGGCAAATTGACCAAGCAGAAGAAAGTATATCAGAGACTGAAGATCAACTCAATGAAATAAAATAAGGCAAGAAAAAAAAGAGTAAAAAGAAATGAACAAAGCCTCCAAGAAATATGGGATTATGTGAAAAGACCTAATCTACGTTTGATAGGTGTACCTGAATGTGACAGAGAGAATGAATCCAAGCTGGAAAACACTCTCCAGGATATTATCCAGGAGAACATCCCCAACCTAGCAAGGCAGGCCAATATTCAAGTCCAGGAAATACAGAGACCACCACAAAGATATTCCTCAAGAAAAGCAATCCCAAGGCACATAATTGTTAGATTCACCAGGGTTGAAATAAAGAAAAAAATGCAAAGGGCAGCCAGAGAGAAAGATTGGGTTATCCACAAATGGAAGCCCATTAGACTCACACTAGATCTCTTGGCAGAAACCCTACAAGGCAGAAGAGACTGGGGGCTAATATTCAACATCCTTAAAGAAAAGAACTTTCAACCTAGAATTTCATTTCCAGCCAAACTGAGCTTCATAAATGAAGGAGAAATAAAGCCTTTTATGAACAAGCAATTGCTCAGAGATTTCATCACCACCAGGCCTGCCTTACAAGAGCTCCTGAAGGAACCACTAAACACATAAAGGAACAAGCAGTGCCAGCCATTGCAAAAATGTACCAAATGGTAAAGAGCAGTGACACAATGAAGAAACTGCATCAACTAATGGGCAAAACAACCAGCTAGCATCAAAATGGCAGGATCAAATTCACACATAACAATATTAACCTTAAATGTAAATGGGCTACATGCCCCAAACAAAAGACACAGATGAGCAAATTGGATAAAAAGTCAAAACCCATCAGTGTACTGTATTTAGAAAACCCACCTCACATGCAAGGATACACAAAGGCTCAAAATAAAGGGATGGAAAAAGATTTACCAAGCAAATGGAGAGCAAAAAAAAGCAGGAGTTGCATTCCTAGTTTCTGATAAAATTGACTTTAAACCAACAAAGATCAAAAGAGACAAAGAAGGACATTACATAATGGTAAAAGGATCAATGCAACAAGAATAACTAATGATCTTAAATATACATGCACCCAACACAGGCAGGAGCACCCAGAATGAGACAGAATATTAGCAAGGATATCCAGGACCTGAATGCAGGTCTGAACCAAGCAAACCTAATAGACGTTTACAGAACTCTCCACCCCAAACCCACAGACTATACATTCTTCTCAGCACCACATCACACCTACTCTAAAACTGACTACATAATTGGAAGTAAATCACTCCTCAGCAAATGCGAAAGAATGGAAATCATAACAGTCTCTCAGACCACAGTGCAATCAAATTAGAACTCAGGATTAAGAAACTAAGTCAGAATCACACAATTTCATGGAAACTGAAAAACTGGCTCTTGAATGTTGACTGGAGAAGCAATGAAATGAAGGCAGAAATAAAGATATTCTTCAAAACCAATGAGAACAAAGACACAACATATGAGGATCTCTGGGACACATTTAAAGCAGTGTCTAGAGAAAAATTTATGGCAATAAATGCCCACCAGAGAAGTGAGGAAAGATCTAAAATTGACATGCTATCATCAAAACTGAAAGAGCTAGAGAAGCAAGATCAAAGAAACTCAAAAGCTAGCAGAAGACAGGAAATAACTAAGATCAGGGCAGAACTGAAGGAGATAAAAACACCAAAAAACCCTTCAAGAAATAAATAAATCCAGGACCTGGTTTTTTGAAAAGATCAACAAAATAGACAGACTGCTAGCCAGATTAATAAAAAAGAAAAGAGAGAAGAATCAAATAGATGCAATAAAAAATGATAAAGAGGATATCACCACAGATTCCACAGAAATACAAACTACCATCAGTGATTACTACAAACAACTCTATGCATATAAACCAGTAAACCTGAAGAAACGGATGAATTCCTGGACAATTATACCCTCCTAAGCCTAAACCAGGAAGAAGCTGAAATCCTGAAGGCACCAATAACAAAGACTGAAGTTGAGGCAGCAATTAATAGCCTAAAACCAAAAAATGCCCAGGTCCAGATGGGTTCAAAGCTGAATTCTACCAGAAACACAAAGAGGAGCCGGTACCACTCCTTCTGAAACAATACAAAAAGAGGGATTCCTTCCCAAATCATTTTATGAGACCAACATCATCCTGATACCATAACGCAGCAGAGTCACCACAAGAAAAGAAAATTTTAGGCCAATATCCATGATGAACATCAACACAAAAATCTCGGAAAGAATACTGGCAAACCAATTGCAACAGCACATCAAAAAGCTTATCCATCACTATAAAGTAGGCTTCCTCCTGGGGATGCAAGTCTTGTTCAACATATGCAAGTCTATAAACATAATTCACCACATAAGCAGAACCAAAGACAAAATCCACATGATTATCTCAATAGACGTAGAGAAGGCCTTCAAAAAAAATGCAGCAGCCCTTTTTGCTAAAAACTCTCAATAAACTAGGTATCAACAGAATGTATCTCAAAATAATAAAAGCTATTTATGAGGAACCCACAGCCAATATCATGCTCAATGGGTAAAACTGGAAGCATTCCCTTTGAAATCTGGCAGTAGACAATGATGCCCTCACCCAACACTCCTATTCAATATAGTATGGAAGTTCTAGCCAGAGCAATCAGTCAAGAAAAAGAAAAAAAAAAGCATATTCAATTAAGAAAGGAGGAAATCAAATTGTCTCTATTTGCAGGTGACATGATTGTATATTTAGAAGACCCCATCATTCAGTCCAAAATTTCCTGAAACTGTAAGAAACTTCAGCAAAGTCTCAGGATACAAAATCAATGTGCAGAAATCACAAGCATTCCTGTACGCCAATAACAGACTTAAAGAGAGCCAGATCAAGACGGACTGCCATTCACAATTGGTACAAAGAGAATAAAATATCTAAGAATACAACTAACAAAAAATGTAAAGGACCTCTTCAAGAGAACTACAAACCATTGCTCAAGGAAATAAGAGACAACAGAAACAGATGGAAAAACATTCCATGCTCATGGTCAGGAAGAATCAATATTGTGATTCATGGCCATACTACCCAAAGTAATTTATAGATTCAATGCTATCCCCATCAAGCTACCTATGACCCTCTTCAAAGAACTGGAAAAAACCACCTTAAACTTCATATGGAACTAAAAGGGAGCCTGCATAGCCAAGTCAATTCTAAGCAAAAAGAACAAAGCTGGAGGCATCACACTACCTGACTTCAAACTATACTATAAGGCTATAGTAACCAAAAAAGCATGGTACTGGTACCAAAACAGAGATATAGACTAATGGAACAGAACAGAGGCCTCAGAATTAATGCCACAATCTATGACCATCTGATCTTTGACAAACCTGACAAAGACAAGCAATGAGGAAAGGATTCTCTGTTTAATAAGCGGTTTTGGGAAAACTGGCTAGCCAGGTGCAGAAAGCAGAAGCTGGACCCCTTCCTTACACCTAACACTATAGTTAACTCCAGATGGATTAAAGACTTAAACATAAGACCTAACACCATAAAAATCCTAGAAGAAAACCTAGGCAAAACCATTCAGGACATAGGCAAAGGCATAGGCAAGGACTTCATGACTAAAACACCAAAAGCATTGGCAACAAAGCCAAAACAGACAGATGGGATCTAATTAAACCCCAGAACTTCTGCACAGCAAAAGAAAAAATTATTAGAGTGAACCAGCAACCAACGGAATGGGAAAAAATATTTGCAATCTACCCATCTGACAAAGGGCTAATATCCAGAATCTACAAGGAACTAAAACAGGTTTACGAGAAAAACAAAAACAAAAACAAAATTCAAAAGTGGTTGAAGTATATGAACAGATACTTTTCAAGAGAAGACATATAGGAGGCCAACAAACATATGAAAAAATGCTCATTATCACTGGTCATTAGAGAAATGCAAATTAAAACTACATTGAGATACCATCTCATGCCAGTTAGAATGGCAATCATTAAAAAATTTGGAGACAACAGATGCTGGAGAGGATGTGGAGAAATAGGAACACTTTTACACTGTTGGTGGGAGCGTATATTAGTTCAGTCCTTGTGGAAGACAATGTGGCGATTCCTAAAGGACCTAGAAATAGAAGTTCCATTTCTCCCAGCAATCCCATTACTGGGTATATATCCAAAGGATTGTAAATCGTTCTGTTATAAAGAGACATCCACACATATGTTCACTGCAGCACTGTTTACAATAGCAAAGACCTGGAACCAACCCAAATGCCCATCGATGATAGACTAGACAAGGAAAATGTGGCACATATACACCATGGAATACTATTTAGCCATAAAAAATGATGAGTTCATGTCCTGCATAGTGCCATGGATGAACCTGGAAACCATCATTCTCAGCAAACTGACACAAGAATAGAAAACCAAACACTGTTTTCACTCATAGGTGGTTGTTGAACAATGAGAACACATGGATACAGGGAGGGAACCATCACACACTGGGCTTTGTTGGGGGGTAGTAGGGGAGGGACAGTGGGGCATAGGGAGTCAGGGAGGGATAACATGGGAAGAAATGCCAGATATAGGTGACAGGGATGGAGGCAGCAAACCACATTGCCCGTGTGTATACCTATGCAACAATCCTGCATGTTCTTCACATGTACCCTAGAACTTAAAGTGCAATAATATATACACACACACACACACACACACACACACACACACATACATATACATATATATATAGTATTAAAAGGAACTCTCAAAACCACATAAGTGCGGGTGGATCACGAGGTCAAGAGATCGAGACCATCCTGGTCAACATAGTGAAACCCCGCCTCTACTGAAAATACAAAAAATCAGCTGGGCATGGTGGCGCGTGCCTGTAATCCCAGCTACTCAGGAGGCTGAGGCAGGAGAATTGCCTGAACCCAGGAGGCGGAGGTTGCAGTGAGCCGAGATCGCGCCATTGCACTCCAGCCTGGGTAACAAGAGCGAAACTCCATCTCAAAAAAAAAAAGAAAATGAAACAGTATGCTTCTGAATGACTTTTGGGTTAAGAACAACAACAAAAAAGAAATAAAAAAAATATTTGAAACAAAAATAGAAAACAACATAGTAAAACCTTTGAGACATAAGAGGCAAATTTATAGTGCTAAATATATATACATATATATATGTAAAGAATATTAAAGGCAGCTGTAGTGGCCCATGTCTGTAATCCTAGCACTTTGAGAGACCAAGGCAAGCAGATTCCTTGAGCCCAGGAGCTTGAGACCAGCCTGAGACACATGGTGAAACCCTATCTCTCCAAATAAATCCCCTAGGATTAGCTGGGCATGCTGGCATGTGCCTGTAGTCTCAGCTTATTAGAAGTCTGAGGTGGGAGAATGGCTTGAGCCCAGAAGGTTGAGGTTGCAGTGGGTCATGATTATACCACTGTACTTCAGCCTGGGTGACAGAGTGAGACCCTGTTTTAAAAAATAATAATAATACATGAGTATAGAAATATCTCAAATGAATAACCTAATTTCACACCTCATGGAACTAGAGAAATAAGAAGCTACTGCTAGCAGAAGAAAAGAAATAACAAAAATCCCAGCAGAATTAAATGAAATTGAGACTAAGTAAATTATACAAAAGATCAACAAAATGAAAATTTGACTTGTTGAAAGGATAATCAAAATTGATAGACCACTAGCTAGATTAACCAAAAAAAGAGAGAAGATTCAGAGAAGCCCAATTAGAAATAATACCACAAAATATAAAACATCATCATAGGCTACTATGAACATCTCTGTGCACAAAAACTAGAAAACCTAGAGAAAAATCAATACATTCCTGGAAACATAACCACCTAAGATTGAACCAGGAAGGAATGTAAATCCTGGTTAGACCAATAATCAGCTATAAGATTTAATCACTAATAAAAAAAAAAATCTCCTAACAAAAAAAAAAAAAAAAAAAAAAAAAGCTTCAGACCAGATGGATTCACAGATAAACTCTACAGAACCTAGAAGAGCTAGTGTCATTCTTACTGAAACTCTTTCAAAAAATAGAGGACAAGCAATACCTCTCGAAATTGGTATCATCTTTATACAGAAATATGGCAAGAACACAACAACAACAACAACAAAATACAGGTTAATATCCCTGATGAAAATAGATGCAAAATTCCTTAACAAAATGCTAGCAAATTGGATCCAGCAGCACATCAAAAAGTTAATTCACCACAATCAAGTATGCTTTATTTCTGAGACACAAGGTTGGCTCAACATATGGAAAAAACATGATTCACCAGATAAACAGAATTAAAAATAAAAAGCATATGATCATCTCAATAGATGCAGAAAAAGTATTTGATAAAATCCAACATCCCTTCATGATAAAAACCATCAACAAATTAGACATTGAAGGAACATACCAAAAAATGATGAGTCATCTGTGACAAATCCACTGCCACCATCATATGAATGGGGAACAGTTGAAAGCCCCCTAATAACTGGGACAATATGAGGATGTCCAGTGTCACCACTTCTATTCAACATAAAATTAGAAATTATGACCAGAGCAATCAGGTAAGAGAAATAAACAAAAGACATTCAAATTGGAAAATGGGAAGTAAAACTATTTCTGCATGATGATATGATTCTATACCTAGAAAATACTAAAGATTCCTCTAAGACTGTTAGCCCTGATTAATTACTTCAGCAAAGTAGCATGATATACAGTTGACACACAAAAATCAGTTTCATTTCCACCAACAATGCTAAAGCTGGGAATAAAACCAAGAACTCAATCCCATTTACAACGGCTATAAAAAAATAAAATACTTAGCAATATATTTAACCAAGAGGATATAAGATCTCTACAAGGAGAACCTTAAAAAACTAATGAAACCAATTATAGATGACAAAAAAAAATGGAAAAACATCCAATGCTCACAGATAGGAAGAATTAATATTAAAACAACCACGATGTACAAAGCAATGTACAGATTCAATGTAATTTATATCAAATTGCCAACACCATTTCTTACAGATTTAGGAAAAAAACTATTCTAAATTCATATGGACCAAAAAACCAGCCTGAAAACACAAAGTAATTGTAAGCAAAAAGAACTAAGCTGAAGACATCACATTGTCTGACTTCAAATTATACTATAAGGCTATAAAAACTAAAACAGCATGGTACTAGTACAAACATAGATGCATGGACCGATGGAACAGAATAAAGAATCCAGAAATAAAGCCACATACCTACAACAAACCTATCTTCAAGCAATCTGCCCCCATACTGCACAAAAAAAAGTATAAAAAATTGGAGAGACGACACCCAATTCAATAAATAGTGCTGGGAAAACTGGCTATCCACATGCAAAAGAATAAAAATAGACCCTTACATCTCATCATATGCAAAAATTAACTCTAGATGGAACAAACACTTAAATGTAAGACCTCAAGATATAAAAATCCTAGAAGAAAACCTGTTATGAACATTGGCCTAGGCAAATTATTTATGACTAAGACTTCATATGACTAAAACTTCAAAAGCAAAAGCAACCAAAACAAAAACAGACAACTGGGGCAATTAACCTAAAGAGCTTCTTTGCAGGGAAATAAACTGTCAGTAAACAGAAAATCTACAAAATGGGAGAAAATACTTGCAAACTATGCATCCAACTAAGGACTAATATCCAACTATAAGGAATTTAAATCAACAGGAAAAAAACCAAATCACCCTCTTAAAATGTAAGCAAAGAACATGAACAGACACTTCTCCAAAGAAGACATACAAGCAAGCAACAAACATGAAAAATTACCTGCATCTCTTATGATCAGAGAAATGCAAATCAAAACCAGATACCAGCCCATACCAGTCAGTATGGCTATTTTTTTTAAGTTAAAAAAATAAGAGCTGCTGATCAGGAGGTAAAGAAAAGGGAATGCTTATACACTATGGGTGGGGATGTAAATTAGTTCAATCCTCACAGAAAATAGTGTGTATATTTCTCAAAGAATTAAAAATAGAACTGCCATTAGACCATGCAGTCCCATTACTGGGTACTTACCCAAGAAAAAGAGATTGTCTTATTGAAAAGACACCTACACTCACATGTTTATTATAGCACTGTTTACAAGAGCAAATACATGGAATCAACCTAAGTGTTCATCAGTGGTAGATTGGTTAAAGAAAATTTGGCATACATACACCATGGAATACTGTCCAGCTGTAAAAAAGAATGAATACTTCTATTATTATTATTATTTTTAAATTTTATTGCATTTTACGTTTTGGGGTACATGTGAAGAACATGCAAGATTGTTGCATAGGTACACACGTGGCAGTGTGATCTGCTGCCTTCCTCCCCATCACCCACATCTAGCACTTCTCCCCATGCTATCTCTCCCCATCTCCCCTCCCCTCACTGTCCCTTCCTTCCTCCAACAGACCCCAGTGTGTAGTGCTCCCCTCCCTTTGTCCATGTGTTCAACACCCGCCTATGAGTGAGAACATGCGGTGTTTGATTTTCTGCTCTTGTGTCAGTTTGCTGAGAATGATGGTTTCCAGGTTCATCCATGTCCCTACAAAGGACACGAACTCATCGTTTTTTATGGCTGCATAATATTCCATGGTGTATATGTGCCACATTTTCCCTGTCCAGTCTGTCATCGATGGGCATTTGGGTTGTTTCCAGGTCTTTGTGTAAACAGTGCCTCACTGAACATCCATTCTAACTGGCGTGTGATGGTATCTCAATGTAGTTTTGATTTGCATTTTTTTAATGACCAGTGATGATGAGCATTTTTTCATATGTTTGTTGGCCTCATAAAGTATTGCAGATACAATGGAAAAAAAAATCTGGAAACAACAGATGCTGGAGAGGATGTGGAGAAATAGGAACACTTTTACACTGTTGGTGGGAGTGAAAATTAGTTCAACCATTGTGGAAGACAGTGTGGCGATTCCTTAAGTACCTAGAAATAGAAATTCCATTTGACCCAGCAATCCCATTACTGGGTATATATCCAAAGGATTATAAATCGTTCTACTATAAGGACACATGAACACAAATGTTCATTGCAGCACTGTTTACAATAGCAAAGACCTGGAACCAACCCAAATGCCCATCGATGATAGACTGGACAGGGAAAATGTGGTACTTATACACCATGGAATATTATGCGTCCATCAAAAATGATGAGTTCGTGTCCTTTGTAGGGACATGGATGAACCTGGAAACCATCATTTTCAGCGAACTGACACAGAGCAGAAAATCAAATACCGCATGTTCTCACTCATAGGCGGGTGTTGAACAATGAGAACACATGGACACAGGGAGGGGAGCACTACACACTGGAGTCTGTTGGGAGGAAATGGGGGAGGGACGGGGGTGGGGAGTTGGGGAGAGATAGCATGGGGAGAGATGACAGATATAGGTGAAGGGGAGGAAGGCAGCAAATCACACTGCCATGTGTGTACCTATGCAACAATCTTGCATGTTCTTCACATGTACCCCAAAACCTAAAATGCAATTAAAAAAAAAGAATGAATATATATCCTTTGCAGCAACATGAATGGAGCCAGGGTCCATTATCCTAAGTGAAGTGATGCAGACACAGAAAGTCAAATATTGCATGTTCTCACAAGTGGGAGCCAAACAATGGGTTCACATGAACGTAAGGGTAGACATAATAGATAGAGAGGACTGTGAGAAGGCTGAGAGGTGGGTGAAGGTCAAAATGCTACCTATTGGGTACCTGAATCTAAAAATAATAATAATAAAGTAAAATACATATTACAGAAGTAACTACAATGAGAGACTCCAAAGTAAAAAGAAAATGTGATGTCAACATGCCAAAATAATTATTTTAAATATTTCAAAATTTTGTGCATAATAAAATGAAAAAGCACCTTAGGTTTAACATTATTGTTTGAATAACTGGCCTTTGAAACCATAATAAATTTATAGAAACCTAGAAAATCAGAAGAAAGCAAGCTTGAGGTAGAAAGAATTCAATTACTTTTTTTTCATAAGGTAGCATTAAAAGTTAATATTTTAATTTTTATGTAAATTATTACATGAATATTGATTTGAAATATAATAAATATTTCCACTGAAATTAGAACGTTATATATGTTGAATTAATTTTGGAAAATTATAAGAGTGACTAAGAAAAATTTTTAAATATTTAATGGTGGAATAAAAAATAAAAACAATCTACGTTTCCTTCAAATCATGTAGATGATAAAAGTATGCAAAACATAATTTATACTACCAAAGAAAAAAGTAGAAAGACATCCAAAATGACTATGAAAGGCAAAAAGAGAACAACAAAACCCATTATCAGATGTCATAATTGACACAGTGATCTGAAAAATAAATCAACACAATAGTTTTTAAATGTAAAGAGTTTTAGCTTGAATTTGGAATAATAATCAAATTGGCATGACAAGCAAAATAGAGTGCAATAGAATTATAGACAAATAAAGGAAAACAAAAATTAAGCCTCTACTGGCAACACTAAGACCAAAGCACTGAACTAAAGCAAAGGAAACCTTAGTAGAACAAGAAGAGCTGTGTTAACATGAATGTGAAAATTTGAAAATATAAGTGATGGTGTAGAAGTGGTAGGTTTTTAGTAAATTTTGGATACTTTTTAAATGTCCCTAAAATATTTATTAAAATTGATAATATAATGAATCACAAAGCATATTCCAATAATACTCAAGAAATAGTATATTGCTCAAGCTACATTTTCCTAAAAAACATAATTTTAAAATCTCAATTATATATAATGTTAAATAGATTCTGTTTGTAGATTAAGAAAGTTTTAAAAAGTTTATTAAAAGACCAATAATAACATCAGATCAAATCCAGGACTAAGGAATTCATGTCTAAAAATGTTAGAAAAATAATAAACAATGTTAGATAATATGAAAATAAAAGAGGCATTTCCTTTTTTTTCTTTTTTTTTTTTAATTATACTTTAAGTGCTAGGATACATGTACAGAAAGTGCAGGTCTGTTACATAAGTATACATGTGCCGTGGTCGTTTGCTGCACTCATCAACCTGTAATCTACATTAGGTATTTCTCTTAATGCTATTTCTCTTCTACCCCCCATTCCCTGACAGGCCCTGGTGTGTGATGCTCCCCTTCTGGTGTCCATCTATTCTCATTGTTCAATGCCCACTTATGAGTGAGAACATATCGTGTTTGGTTTTCTGTTCCTATGTTAGTTTGCTGAGAATGATGGTTTCTAGCTTCATCCATATCCCTGCGAAGGACATAAACTCATTCTTTTTTATGGCTGCATAGTATTCCATGATGTGTATGTGCCACATTTTCCTTATCCAGTCTATCATTGATGAGCATTTGGTTTAGTTCCAAGTATTTGCTATTGTGAACAATGCCACGATAAACATACATGTGCATGGTGTCTTTATAGTAGAATGATTTATAATCCTTTAGGTATATACCTAGTGATAGGATTCCCGGGTCAAAAAATATTCTGGTTAGAGATGCTTGAGGAATCAGTACACTGTCTTTTACAATGGTTGAACTAATTTATACTCCCACCAACAGTGTAAAAGTGTTCCTATTTCTCCATATCCTCTCTAGCATCTGTTGTTTCCTGACTTTTTAATGATTGCCATTTTAACTGGCATGAGATGGTATCTCAATGTAGTTTTGATTTGCATTTCTCTAATGACCAGTGATAGGCTTATTTTCATATGTTTGTTGGCTGCATAAATGTCTTCTTTTGAAAAATTTCTGTTCATGTTCTTCACCCACTTTTTGATGAGGTTGTTAGTGTTTTTTCTCATAAATTTGCTTATGTTCTTTGTAGATTCTGGATATTGTCCTTTGTCAGATAGATAGAAAGCAAAAATTTTCTCCTATTCTGTTGGTTGCCTGTTCACAATGATGATAGTTTCTTTTGCTGTACAGAAGCTTTTTAATTAGATCCCATTTGTCAATTTTGGCTTTTGTTTCCATTGTCTTTTTTGTTTTAGTCATAAAGTCTTTGCCCATGCCTATGTCCCGAATGGTATTGCCAAGGTTTTCTTCTAGGGGTCTTATGGTTTTATTTCTTATGTAGGTTAACTCATCCAACATAAGTCAACTCCATCTTGAGTTAGACAAAGGAAAGAAAGCCTTAGTAGAACAAGAATAACTGTTAACTGTGTTAACATGAATGTGTGTTGACATGAGTGTGAAAATTCATTACCTTTCAAGATGGAATGGTTAATTCATCTTATGTTATTTTCTGTATAAGTTGTAAGGAAGAGTCCAGTTTTAGTTTTCTGCATATGGCTAGCCAGTTTTCCCAACATCTTTTATTAAATAGGGAATCCTTTCCCTATTGCTTGTTTTTGTCAGGTTTGTCAAAGATCAGATAGTTGTAGATGTATGGTATTATTTCTGAGGCCTCTGTTCTATTCCATTGGCCTATATATCTGTTTTGGTATCACTACCATGCTTTTTTTTGTTACTGTAACCTTGTAGTATAGTTTGAAGTCAGGTAGTATAATGTCTCCAAATTTGTTCTTTTTGCTTAGGATTGCCTTGGCTATATGGGCTCTCTTTTGGTTCTAAATGAAATTTAAAGTAGTTTTTTATAATTCTGTGAATAAAGTCAATGATAGCTTTATGTGGATAACATTGAATCTATAAATTACTTTAGGCAGTATGGCCATGTTCATGATATTGATTCTTTCTATCCACGAGCATGGAATGTTTTTCCATTTTTTGCCTCCTTATTTCCTTGAGCAGCAGTTTGTAGTTCTCCTTGAAGAGGTTCTTCACATCCCTTGTAAGTTGTATTCCTAGGTATTTTATTCCCTTTGTAGCAATTGTGAGTAGGAGTTCACTCATGACTTGGCTCTCTGTTTGTCTATTATTGGTGTATAGGAATGCTTGTGATTTTTGTGCATTGATTTTGTATCCTGAGACTTTGCTGGACTTGTTTATTAGCTTAAGGAGGCTTTTCTTTTGAAAATTCTTTTACAAATATATCTTAAATGCAGAGCACACAAATGTACACAAATCAAAAATACTAGTCAGTGAATGTTCACAAAATGAACAAACTTAGCATCTGCTGTACCAAATGATGAAAGGGAACGTTACCAGCAAGCCAGATGTCTATTTTATACTCCCACAGTTACAACTTATGTTATAGGTAACAACTATCTCAAATATTCACTTCCACCCATCTTTTTCACTCAACATCATGTTTTTTTTGTAATCTGTGTTCATCTATAATGTAACATGTAACAATGGTAGGTTCATTTTCATTGCTGAATAATATCCTATTACATCAATACATCAAAAACACTTGTAGTTTGGCTTCAGATTTGGCTATCACAAACAATGCTACTATGAAAAGTTATAAACATACACATATACAAACACCATGCACATATTCTGTAATTCATATATATAAAATAACTTAATTATGGGGGAGCATATACCCTACATTCTTGTCTACAACAGGGTTTTTCAGACTTCTTAATTTTTGATTACCTAAGTAAACAGTGTTATCTGACTGTGACTTTAATTTAAAATACTGAGTTTGAGCACATTTTCATAGGACCACTGGTCAAATGGATATCCGTTTTGTAAAGTGCCTATTCAAGTCCTTTTCACCTGTTTCTATTTGGTTGTCTCCCTTTTTTTTTTTTTTTGGTTAAATCATTTGAGGGAGTTCCTTTCATATATATAAATAATATGAAAGGAAATTTATAGAAAATAGATTGTACAGTCTTAGGG
>NW_022436969.1:12083420-12243026 GCF_009761245.1 Sapajus apella | reverse complement strand
ACCGTACCTGGCTAGGTACGGTGGCAGGCGCCTGTAATCCCAGCTATGGCCACCACCCCCAGCCCAGGAGTTGAATTTTTACCTTTTTTTTCTGCAACAATTGATATGCCTAAATGATTTCTCTCCTTTATCACTTAATGAGTTGAACTCCATTGATTTATCTTGAACTATATTAATTTTAGCAATTCAGATTGTACTTCCCCTTTTTCTATTCTCTGTAAGGGTTTGTGTACAAATGACATTATTTCTTCCTAAAATTTTTGTATGAACTTACCAATGAAGCCACCTATGTTTTTGTGGGAATGGCTTTAATTTCAAGTTCAAATTACTGTTGTTGGCAAAGCAATATTTCTACTTTTGTTTCCTGTGCTAGCTGTGGTAAGTTGTTGTTGTTGTTGTTGTTGTTGTTGTTGTTTTAGAAAGTTGTCCATTGTTAATCATATTGACCTAAAGTTAATAATAATATGTTATAAACTTCTGTAAGATTTATAATTATGTAACTATTTTCAATTCTGAAAGAGGTTTCTTGTTTTCTCCTTTTTTCTCATACAAGTGTTGTAGATATAGTCACAGGATTGAAATGTGGCTCCTATGAGGTAGGACTTTATTTACATTGAAGTTTGGAAAATTCATGTGTGATTTTCCCTTCATGTCTGGTAATGATGATATTTCACTCATCTCAAAGATAGAAACTAAAACCTAATGCTCACAGAGCTTACACTGGCTAATATGTGTGAGAAAGGAAAAAGCAAACTTCCTGGTTTTGGAAAGAGGCTCTGAAAATTATTTTACATTAATGTTTTAGGGAACTGATGTGGTATCACCTATCAACTGCATACTTATATTGAAATCACGGCATGTATCAGCATTTGGGGAAGAAACAAGATTCTCTTATCAATGTAGAATTATCCCTGATATTTTTTTGATATTAAGAAGCTTATTGATTTCAATATACAAGTTCATAAATTATAAATAGATGTTTATAATCAACATTGCCATAACAATAATCCCATTATAAGTTCATAGTTTAACTTCATATTTGAATAAAAACAACGAGTTCTCTTTTTTTTGAGACAAGTCTCACTCTGTGGCCCATGCTGAAGTGCAGTGACATGATCTAGGCTCACGGCAACCTCTGCCTCCCAGGTTTGAGCTATTCTCCTGCCTCAGCCTCCTGAGTAACTGAGACTACAGGCACACACGACCACGCCTGCCTGGCTAATTTTTTGTATTTTTAGTAGAGACAGAGTTTAACCATGTTAGCCAGGAAGGTCTCTATCTCCTGACCTTATGATCTGTCCTGAGTTATTAAGCCTAACTAAATTAGATTTAATGTTAATATTCAGGTGACTCAAACTCTTTTGAATACAAATTACACGTGACATAGACAAAAAGATGATCTTTTAACTCTTTATCCTTATTTCAACACAAATGTGGTAACTTCAGGATAGTTCTCCAGGTAGCCTTGGACTGGCCCAGCTCTCCCCAGTTTCCCACTTGTAGTTCTCAAGAATAACTGTAGAATATTCTAAAAATCTCACATCCTGAAATAAGGAGAAACTGGCTAGAAGAGCTCAGGCTCTGTTCTAGTACCCTCTCCTGGGGCCCAACCCCCAGATACAGGATTTTCTTCAGTGATTTAGTACAGAGTGTCATATCACCCTAGGATATAAATACTGGGGCAGGTTGCTTTTCCGGGTCCCTCAATTGCAGTGCAAGTGCTGCATGCGCAGAGGATACTCCATCCGCTTTGAGCAGGTTTCCTAAGCCTTGAACTGGCTGGCAATGAATCCTAGGCTCCTGAGTCCCTTGCTACCTATCTGTAAGGAAGCTGCTTCATGGAGCTTGTTATGCATGTAGGCGTTCTGTCTTAGCAAACTCAATCTGGTAACCAGCACATAATACTGGTAATAACCACTAACTTCCTCAGAAGTAGTAAACTTTTAGAGTTTTTTGATTTAATTATAAGAATAAATATGTAAAAACAAAGTGTAATAATAAAATATGACTAAAATATAATACATGTATGTGTTTGAATTGTATGTACTTAACATAAAGAACATTATTTAATTGTTAGCTAAATATGAGGTGGGAGCTAAAAATATTTCTAATAGCTATCAACTCACTTTTTGTTGTCTTTATCATTATGGCTCATCTGAGGGACCCTAAGAAATTTAATCGAAAATAGATGTATATAATTTTAGACTGAGGTTTGTATTATCTTATCTTTATTAATACTAAAGCACCTTGATTCATTTCAGAGGATAGTAACATTTTTATGGGACATTCATACAGCATGATTCTTAACCTCACCATGTATTTTATCTGCTTGATGATATTAATATTTTGTAATAAAATGGCATTTCTAACACTAGGATAAATCATGTTTTCAGCTAATCCTCAGAATTCTCATTGGAGCCAGCTTTCTAATAAATATAGGCTTTCAATTTCTAAAAGAAAAGAACAGAGAATTTAATCCATTGAATAAAGATGGTGATTAATACCTGTTCTGTTCTTAGGGCATCAGATGAACTATTCCAAAGGTGAGGAAATAAAACCTTCAGGGTGGTTTAGGATCAACTCTGGTAAGCCAAATTTGAGTCTCTTTCATTTCCTTCAGTCTGCCTGAAGTTGAAACACTCATACAAACTCCAATTTGAGGACTCACTGCCAAACATGAACCTGGAATTCTCTAGAAGTGAGGGAAATATATTTTTGGCTAACAGTCATTTGGTTGATTAACATGTTTATTACTTATAGCCCTTGGCCAATATAAGCTAATTCTCATGTACCTATCTCCTCTTTTTAAGATCCAACATTCAAACTGATATAAAAATAAAGCACAGTGGTGTACGCCTGTAGTACCAGGGACTGGAAAGGCTGAGGTAGAAGGACAGGTTAAGCCCAGGAGTTTTAGGCTGTAGTGAGCTATGATCACAGAACTGCACTACAGACCCTGTCTTTTTTGGGTGAGGGGTTGGAAGGAGACAGAGTTGTCTTCTTTTGCCCAGCCTGGAGCGCAGTGACACAATCTCAACTCACTGCAACCTCTGCCTCCCAGGTTCAACCGGTTCTCTTGCCTTAGCCTCCCAAGGTTAATCCCAGCTGTAATCCCACCTGGGATTACAGGTGTATGCCACCACAGCCAGCTAATTTTTGTGTTTGGAGTGGAGACTGAGTTTCCCCATGTAGGACAGGCTGATCTTGAACTCCTAACCTCAGGTGATCTGCCCATCTTGGCCTCCCAAAGTGCTGAGATTATAGGCGTGAGCCACTGTGCCCAGCAACCCTGTTGAGAGAGAGAAAGAGACAGAGAGAGAGAGAGAGAAGAAATAAAAGAAATTCCACCGTATGAAACCTATAAGCTCCAATACAAGTAACTCCCACAGATGTGATACTTGTGGGCAGCCATCACTGCAGTGGTCTTGCTTCAACTAAAAGAAACCATAATAAAGACTACAACAGTAATAACTCAAGTGAAAATAGAAACCTACCCATAAGTCTTTATGAAGGATTATTAGTGATGATTTCTATACAGATATAAGTATAGACACAGTGCTGTTGCAGCTTAATATATCATTGCCCTCAGTGGAGCCTTTAGCATCTGCCATACTGGGTTAGCTCAATAAGAGAGGCAGGTAATTCAGAAAGCAGTAGAAATCTCTGTATTGCCGCTGTGTATTCTCCCCTTCATCCCCCAAAATCATGCATATCAAGTCAACTGTGGCTAGTCTACCAAGATTCTGCCAAATTCTTCTATAACTCATTTGCTACTAAAGAGGAGCTAATCTAATTGCAACTCAGATGACTCAGAAAAAGAAGCAAGAGCCATGCTGCATCCAAGAGATGGTAAATAAGACCATCATAAAGGAGAAATTAAATGTGAGAAAATAAATGTATACTCATGCAAAACAATGCATAAGAACAATGAATTAACCAGTCTTTATGGCATACTGGATGGTACCCAGGCTTTGAATTTAGCTTTATTTATTTTTGTAAAAATCATATGATGTCCTAGACTAGGCATGCAGGAGATTTAGCTTCAGTGAGACAAGTGAAGGAGCTTCTTTCCCAGGAGATGTTTGTGTTGTGTAGTTTGCTTAAGTCTGTGTTTATCACAGAGGCTCCAGCCAGAGAGAAGAAAGCAAGCATGAAAGGGAAAATGATACGTGAGAAAGTCTTTGCATTTGAGGAAGATAAGGAGGCCAAAGAGACCTGAGCAAAGAGCAGGTTAGTCACCTTGAATCAAAAACCTCTACTCCAGTCAGGCATGGTGGCTCATGCCTGAAATCCCAGCACTGTGGGAGACTGAGGCAGGAGGATGCCTTGAGCCCAGAAGGTCAAGGCTACAGTGAGCCACGAGTGCACGCAGCACTCCAGCCTGGGCAAGGGGGAAAAAAGTGAGACCGTGTCACAAAAAAAAAAAAAAAAAAAAAAAAAAAAAAAAGTCCTCTACAAAAAACATAATAGAAGCAAGCCTTCCCTATTTTTTTCTTCCTTCATCCCCCCATGTAGTGGACTTAAATTTCACACTCTCTACTTTCCTTGATCCCCGCAGAGCTTAAAACAGCCCCACAGCCCCATAGGTAGAAGACTTACAATGTACACTGAGAGATGAGTAGTTTTTTTGTTTCATGGAAAGTTATCATGTAGGTTTCAATTAACAAACAACAAACCTATATCCCTCATAATCTCATCCAATTATGTCTTACTGTTTCCTTTTATGGAGACAGCATCTTCTGTGGCACCTCTTGGTGTTATGACTTAATGTAACTCACTACCTTTGTTAAGTTTGGTAACTTCCTTTCAAGTTAAAAATATATCTCTAACGGCATAGAATTTAGTCTCTCAAAGCCCTTGAAATACCAAAGAGGGGGAAACAGACCCTCTGCCCTGCTATTGAGGAAACTGCCCATTTTTTTGATCAGCCAGAAGAGGGTGCAGTATTTATTTGGTGAACTGTGAACATCTCTATTTTCTGATTTATTTTAAGGTGGCAAAAACCACAGTAGTAGCTTACTTTGGAGCCCTTTATAACTAGAGTCGGCCTGCCCTAAAGCAGCAAAGTTCCTCTGAATTCGGTGTCCTCATATGTCAAATGGAATAGACTGCAGAGTTAATTATAAATATAATAACAAATCTGGAGGACAGAGGACCCTGTAACATGGTGAGCATTTGGTAGACTTTTGTGGGTTGGCATTATTTCTCTTGTATTAGTTAACTACAATGTTATCGGGGAAATGAAAGAAAGATAATCTTCTTATTTGAAGCTGTTTCTTCTACTCAATGATTTTGTATGTGTTGTCTGTGCATGACAGGTCCTTCCACCCTACTCTACCATCTGCCTGCACAACATACATGTCTCTTGTTAAAAATTAGCATTCGGAGCAAAGTGGACACACTCATTTATCAAGAACCACAGTTCTCACTCCAAAGCAAATAGAAGAGTAAAGTCTGTAGGGAGAAAGGGAAGGGATGAGGGTTTTGATCCATCTACCCTAGTCAATAAAATTTCATCCTTTAAAAAATATATTTATGGCCCGGTACGGTGGCTCATGCCTGTAATCCCAGTACTTTGGGAGGCTGATGCAGGCAGATCACCAAGTCAGGAGTTTGAGACCAGCCTGACCAACATGGTAAAACACCATCTCTACTAAAAATACAAAAATTAGCCAGGCATGGTAGCACACACCTGTAATCCCAGCTACGCAGGAGGCTGAGGCAGGAGAATCACTTGAACCCAGGAGGTTGCAGTGAGCTGAGATTGCGCCACTGCACTTCATCCAGTCTGGGCGGCAAAGCAAAACTCCATCTCAAAAAAAAAGAAGAAAAATGTGTTACAACATGTTGTCAGAAAGATCTAGCTATATTATTTTTCCCATGGCATATACATCTAATCTTTGTGAAACAAACACAAAACATTTTTATATAAAGTAAATGTATCAGTAAAGTACACTAAATATATTGCTGTTGGTATTAGTCAAGATCCTTAACCCATTCTTCAGCTACTGAAGAGATGTTTTCAAAATAATATTCAACCACTTTCAAGATTCTGACAAAATCTGTTGAATTAAATTCTCCCAGTTAAATTCACTGAGGTCTTTATCTTAACCTCGCTGCTGCATTATAATTATATAGTTATAAATCTAACTACCAGTATAGTTTCAGATAGACTATTTCATTTTGGGAAGAGCAAAAAATAAAATTTATATGATTTTATTTTTTAATGCTTCTACTTATTGATTTACAATAGATTAGCTTTCCATGAGTGTGTGGAAAATACTTTTAATTATAGTTCCCTGAGAAAGTTCATTACCATTTTTCATTCATTTTGGGTAGCTTATATGATTTTTATTTCTCTATGAAATGGACTGGGATCCTCCCACTCAGATGTTCATGATTTATTGCTGACTGAAGCAGCTTAGCAAGTTCACAAGCTGGTCCTCTTTAATACCCTATTGTGAATGCCATATGGGCCTGCTGTTTCTGTGCATTCCAGTTTTTCAAATATTCCCTCACCTATTGTTTTAAAGATATGCTGCTATTTTGGTAAGCTCTTCGTTAAACTCTGATTATTGTTTTTGTGTTATATTTTCCTTGTTCTAAGATATAGGGTAGAAATATAAAAAGTCTAAGTCAATATCTTAGACATTTTCAAGCAATATCACTAATTTCATTGATTTATATTTAGGGACTAGACTAGTTTATTTCCTTCCATCTCTAGAAATATCTTAATAGTATCCATGGAAGTTACCTTCCTACCTTCTTATTCTAACACAATTAGAAATAACATATGGTGTTTTCTACACTCTATATCTAATGCAAACTACTTTTTGCTTATAGACACAGTGGACACAGTGCTCAGCTCTTGAGGCAAAAGATAATACTCCATGTTCTCATACTTCCATTTGTCATAGTGGTTAGTCTATGTTTCTCACAAGAAAGCTGAATATAGTCTCACAGTGCCTCAGCCAAGTTCCATTTTCAGAGCAGTGAATCATTTCTATTCCTTTTCTATACCATTTTTATTCCTGTATATAATAACATAATACAATACTTATGAAGTCATGACCTATCTGATACAGTCTGAAAGTAGTATCAAATTTAAAGAATTATAGCTCCTCAAATAAAATTCACCTATTATTTACATTTCACCAACCAGATGTTTCACACTGACTCATATTAAAAATCACCTAACTTTTTGATTATCTAATCTCCCCACAGTCTGTGGAAGGATCGTATTCTGTTTAAAACATTATTCTGTCTCACCATTGTGCACCCTTGATCCCCTCTCTCCTATGGGCTATACCTTCTTGCCTAATAACACCCCAAAACATCAAACCTCTTCTTCACCTGTATACTTGCATCATGTAGATATTCTAGTTCACTTTCAACTCTCATCAATTATTTCATGAAAATAAAACTGTTCTCTCTACTCTTTGAATCATCAAAAAATACGTAGTGACATCAGCATGATGGCATAATAGGACTTTTCAGCACTCCTCTCCATGCAGAAACATCAATTTGAACAACTATTCATGTACAATAATACCTTCACAAGAGCTAAGAAACCAGGTGAGAGATTACAGCACCTGGGTGTAGCCAGAAATAAGAAAAGATGCATTGAAGAGGGCAGGAAGGACAGTTATACATTACACATGTCAACCCTTCTCCAACCTATGCAGCACAGTACAGAGATAAATACCTACTTTGTGGGAAAGAGGAGGGAAGTGAACACCCAGCTTTGCTCAGACCATAACAGTAGGCTCACACCAGTGAAACCCAAAGCCAACCACACCCTCATGGCCCAGCTTCCTGGCTAGCACTTGTAGACTGAGTGGCCAGACCCCTACAATGCCAGGCTAGGACCTGGATAGCTATTTCTCAAAAGAAGACTTAGGGAACATCACACACTGGGCCTGTTGAAGGGTTGGGGACAAGGAGAGGGATAGCATGAGGACAAATACCTAATACAAGCAGGACTTAAAACCTAGATGATGGGTTGATGGGTGCAGCAAACCATCATGGCCCATGTATACGTATGTAACTAACCTGCATGTTCTATGTATGTATCCCAGAACTTAAAGTACAACAATAATAAAAAAGAAGACTTAGAAATGGCCAATAGTTATATAACAAGATGCTTAACATCACTTATTATCAGAGAAATGCAAATTAAAACCACAATGAGATGTCACCTCACACATGTTGGAATGGTTATTATCAAATTATCAAAAAGACAAAAGATAACAAGTGTTGATGAGGATGTGAAGAAAAGGGACCTCTTGTACGCTGTTGGTGGAAATATAAATTAGTATAGTCATGTAAAAAAACAATATAAAGATTCCTCAAAATATTAAAAATAGAACCACCACATGATCCCACAGTGCCACTACTTGTTATCTATTCAAAGTAAAAGATATCAGTATATCAAAGGGATCCTTGCACCCTGATGTTTATTGCAGTGCTATTCACAATAGCCAAAATATCAAATCCACTTAAGTGTCCATCAACAAATGAACAGATAAAGAAAAAGTGTTATATACGCACAATGGCTATTACTCAGGCTTACGACCCAACCTCACTTTCCTTTCCAGTTCTTACACCCTCTGTCATTTACAGGACCTCATTTCTAGCCAATTGTCAGCAAATCCCAATTTATCTGTTTACTAACAAGATTTAAGATGTTATCATCCTAAAATAATACGAAACTTAAAGTTCATGGAGGCCCCTTCATGACCTAAAGTTCATTTTTGATGCTGGGATATTAAAAAATCATAGATATGAAGGGAATATGAAATTTCATACTGGTCTGTTTCATGATTGTCTTTTGATGCATTAGAAAATTAAGATCCAGAGAGAGGAAGAGGCTTGATCAGAGCCACACAGTAAGTCAGTCACTTACCAAGGCCACTACCCTTGTCATATCCAAGGCCTCCTTACCCATTCAGATCATAGCTTATAGATGGCCATGTAGTCAGCTGACTACCCTGAAAATTAGCCTTGAGCCCATAGGTCTTTGTGATGCTTGACAAACATATCCACTTGTCCTCTAAGCTGAGGGGATAGGAAGCAGGTGTCAGTTTTGTTAATATTACGAGGGATCCCAAGGCTTATATGAACCATTTCCATAAAATAACAACTTTCTGGGAGGAAGTGGGTAGGAGATAGAAAGTGAGGAAGTTTAAACATATTTGTTCCTAAATTTGTATTTAAAACCAGTGAGTTTCAAATCTGGGCTATGACTCAGAAGCACATGTAACTTACATTCACAAACTACTGTAACTAGGGGAATTACTTTAAGGTAAGTTACAAACATAAAAGCTAAACCTATAAAAGTCTCCAGAAGAAAACTTAGGACAAAATCTTTGCAATCTGGAGTTGGCAAATATTTCTTAATAAGATGTAAGACAACCCTACAAAAAAGGAGAAAACTTTGACTTTATTATGTTTATCAAGACACTATAAGGAAAGTCAACTGGCAAGCTACAGAATAGGAGAGCAGAACATATTTGCAAAACATACATTTGACAAAGGACATATCCAGGATGTGCAGTGAACTCATGAAACTTGAAAATAAAAAGAATAATCTAGCTAAAACATGGTCAAAAGACTTGAGGATATGTCTCACAAAAGAAGGTTACCCAATAAGCACATGACCAGGTGCTCAATATCATTAATGATCAGGAAAATGCAACCACATTCTCTTATATAATTAGTGGGAGTGTAAGTAAAATAGCACAACCATTTTGGACAAAGGCTTGGTAGTTTCTTAACAGCAAACAAATAAAGAAAAAACTACCCTGTAACCCAGCAGTTCCTCTCCTAGGTTTTGTCCAAGACAAATGAAAACACATGTCCTCAAAAAGACTTGTACAGAAATGTTTGGGTTTTTGTTGATTTTTTAATAGTTGAAAAAGTTATTTAAGAAATATGAGTCTCTCAGTTTATTCCATTGACATTTTATCCCATAAATCTAATTTTTTTAAATTGTCAGTGAATATTTTCTCACAAGAGCTAGCAGATAAAATATGAATTAGTGAGTAGCAAATTCATGTTAATATTAATCTAGAAGTAGTTGATCATACTAAGATGCTTATTCTTTTTCTGGACATATGTTTTAATTAATGTAATTTAATGTAATTACATATAACCCAGGTATAGTTATGCCATCTAATTTGTTCTGGTTCATTTGCCAAAATTAAATATGTCAATAATGAAAACGGATTTGCAGAAATTCTAATTCCACAGTTTATCCTCGAGTTTCAGCTCTTGTGTAGGATCAGATTTTTACTGGATTATTTTAATTATATGTACCTAAAACCAAAAATGAGACTTAACAGAATATACAGGAAAAGGTTATCAAAAATTAGAGATGAGACCCCAACTGAACTCCAGGACTCCTGACTACACTGGGGCTCTATAGATGACTTGAGGAGCCACTCCAGACCATCAGGGTAAGGGTGGAACCAGCCCAATGGTATGCAACAGGCATTAATAATGAGTTCAGGGAAGAAGCGTGTTGATGTCCAGCAAGGACTGCAGAATTAGAAAAGATCAGGTACTGCCGTAGATAATTTCCCAAGGAGTGCAATAGATAATGCAGAAGACTTGATGCAACACCAAAGGCTACACAGCAGCCATTTAAAATTAGGTCAAGTTGCTTTGGCTTCAGTTTATTTTTCAACAAGTGGAATAATAACAATAATATAATTAAAATGGCCCTACTACCCAATATGTGCCAATAACAGATGGTTGTCATAAAGATGAAATAGGCCAATGAATTTGAAATTCTTAATAATTTTATCGAATTAACAATAATAGGAAGAATAAGAATAGGATTACCTGACAAAGAAGAATAATGAAGCTAGAAAGTAAGGAACAGATTCTGTGTAATGCCATGAATAATTCTTTATGTATTGAATATCCATGATTGTGTACCTATCCTCAAGATTATTTTAGGATTACTGTCTCTTAGAGTGTAGTCCCATGAGCAGGAACACTTAGAAGTAGGACTATGATATTTTATCTTCACATACAATCTGTAGCACTTGAAAAAATATGATAAAGGATTTTGTTTCTTTCTAATAAAGAGTAGACTACTGACTCTGAAGTAGGTTTGTGGCATGATGAAAGAGGGAATACAAATCTCTAAGATGAGCAATGTTAAAAACACAAGAGTAAATAATGACTATAGTTTTGTGTAGGGAGAAAACAAGAGATATTAATAATTTATTTTGTTTGGTTTAATAAGAAGAATATCAAAACATCGGATCAAAGTAGTAGTTTCAAATCCAACTTCCTTTTATGCACTGATAATTTATAGGCCACAGGAAGAGTTATGAACTGCATAAATTATTTAAAAGGCACAATGTTTCCTCTTTACTTTCCTATTCAAAAACAAGGACAATTTTCAAAGAGAAGAAAGAATTGTAGAAAATGCCATAACAAGACAAACTGTAAAGCAAAAAAAAAAAAAAAAAAAAAAAAAAAAAAATATTCCCCATTATTAAAAAAAAAAAAAACAAAAAAAAAAAAAAAAAAAAACACCTTAAAGTGACCTAACTCCCCACCCCCCAACCACTGGTTTTATAAAATTTTATAGCCTACATTTCTTTGACAGTCCATCAGATGAATAAAAATATGCCTTTTATAAGTATCATTCATTTTAGCAGAAGAAAATTCTAAAGCAGTACATAATGGCATTTCACTGCATGAATTAAGTAGGATTATAAGGTCTTTACACTTTAGGAAAAACCCTTAAACACACGGGGTTCCCTCAATTAACAGGAGAAGCAGTCTCAGGGTCTATGCATGAAATCGCCTTGCTAATCTCAGCTGGCCCTTTCTCATTGTTCCTGGACAGAAAACCTTTAAATGTGCCTTGCTTTACAATTAAGTTTTGGCTCTGCTTCTACTGGGTTATTTGCTCCCAGCTTAGCTGCTGCTGTTCCCTTGCCACAGTAATAATGCTTGTAAAATTTGTAAAAAGAAAACAGGACCACAATTTATAAGGTATAGTTGATAATTTCTATCTACTAGTAAGGCTGTATGTTGTAGCAGAAAGAGTGAATTTAAATTATGGTTAGACTATTTATTATCTGCATGAACCTGGGAATTTACTTAAATTCTCTGAACTTTATTTCCACATAAAGTTATCTGTAAAGTTGCTGTAAGAATTAGAAATAGAATACTCAAGTTGCCTTATGCAATGCCTGGCACATATTAGGTATAAAATAAATGGTTTCATTATATTTTATTGTATTTCTACAATTAAGTTAAAAACTCATAATTTGGAACTAGTAAATCTAATTAAAATTATGAAATCTTCAAACTTTCTAATATAGCACACTAAAATATTTTCACATTGATTATCACTATTGTTTCTCACCCAGACAACCTAAAAAGTAGACAAGATCAATGTTATTTAATTAACTTATTGATGTTTAGAATTGTTAATAAAAATTTCAACTTTTATTTTAGACTTAGAGGGCACATATACGGCTTTGTTACATGGGTGTATTTTATGATACGGAGGTTTGGGATATGAATGATACCATCATACATAAAATGAACATAGTACCCAACAGTTACTTCATCAACTCTTGCTTCCCTACCTCCCTTCCTCCTCTAGTAGTGCCCGGTGTGCATTGTCACTATCTTTATGTTCATAGTTTAGCTCTGACTTATAAGTGAGAACATGCAGTATTTGGTTTTCTGTTCCTGGGTTAATTCACGTAGAATAACGGCCTCCAGCTGGATCCATGTTGCTGCAAAGAACATGATTTCATTCTTTTTAATGGCTGCATAGTATTCCATGGTATATATGTACATTTTCTTTACCCAATTGATTGTTGATGGGCACCTAGGTTGATTCCATGGCTTTGCTATTGTGAATAGTGATGATATGAGGCATAAATACATGTCATTTTGGTGAATTACTTATTTTCTTTTGGATATAACCTAGTAATGGGATTGCTGGGTTGACTTATAGTTCTACTTTAACTTCTTTGAGAAATCTCCAAGCTGCTTTTCATAGTGGTTGAGCTAATTTACATTTCCATCTTTTTTTTCTGCAGCCCTGCCAACATCTGTCATTTTTTTGACTTCTTAGTAATTGCCATTCTGGCTGGTGTAAGATGGTACCACACTGTGGTTTTGATTTGCATTTCTCTGATGACTAATGATGTTGAGCATTTTTTTTCATGTTTTTTGGTTGCACGTATGTCTTCTTTTGAGAAGTACCTGTTGGTGTCCTTTGCCCACTTTTTATTGTTTTTTTTGTTTGTTTGTTTTATACTTATTTAATTGTTTAAGTTTTTCATAAATTCTGCATATTAGAACTATTTGGCTCTTTTTTTGTTCCATATGAATGTTAGAATAGTTTTTTCTAATTCTGTGAAAAATGATGTTGGTAGTTTGATAGGAAAAACATTGAATCTGTAGATTGCTTTGGATAGTATGGCCATTTTAATGATATTGATTCTTCCATTCCATAAGAATGGAATGTTTTTCCTTTTGTGTCATTTATGATTTCTTTTGTTGCTCTTATAAATGGGAATGCATTCTTGATTTCACTCTCAGCTTGAACATTATTGGTGTATAAAAATGCTATGGATTTTTATACATTGACTTTGTATCCTGAAACTTTCCTGAAGTCATTTATCAATTCCAAGAAACTTTTGGTAGAGTATTTATCATCATATCATCAGTGAAGGGATAGTGTGACTTTCTCTTTTCCTATTTGGATGTTTTGTATTTCTTTCTCTTGCCTGATTGCTCTGGCATGGATTTCCTGTTCTCTGTTGAATAGGAGTGGTGAGAATGAGCATCCTTGTTTTGTTCTAGTTCTCAGAAGGAATGCTCCTAGCTTTTGCCTGTTTAGTGTGATGTTACTTCATTTTAAGAATAATGAAACAGAGATTCAATGAGCTGTTCAAATAGATAATATATAGTGAATCAAGGAAGTAAATCTATGCTTATGGCATTGAGCTTACTACATTATGTTATTGGGAATAGGACAAAGCTGAGAGTTTTATGTCTTCTCCCCTAAAATTGCCCTCATGTTAGTTAATGACAACTCTGTCCTTTCCTGTAGCCAAGGTCAAAACTTTTGGAGTTTTTATTCTTCTCTACCATACTACCTTATCCAATGTTATCTCCATCGATAATTTTGGGGGGGTTATCTTCACAATATGTTCAGATTTATACTAATTCTCACCACCAACACTAGTCATCTTTCTCCTGAATTACTCTCACATTTTTACTGGTATTACCTCCATACCCCCAACTATAATCAATTACCAACATGGCAACCAGAAAGAGTGCTTAATAATATAAGTAAGATGATGCAACTCTTCTCTCAAAATCCTCTAATGACTTACCATTTGCCTCATATTAAACACCAAAGTCTTAACAGTCTACAAGACTCTACATGACATGGCTCCACATAATTATTTGCTCTCCCTCTCATATTCTCTACTACAGTCCCAAACCAATTGAACTTACCCTGAGAACTCACGTGAGGCTCTCCTGGGATGCACTTTCCCCAAATAGTCTCATGGTCAATTTCCTTATCTTCTTCAAGTCTTTGCTAAAATGTCACCCCCTCAGTGAGGTTTATCCCCGACCTCCCAATTTAACATTAGAATTATCTCCCAGTACTCCAGATCCTCTCACCCTGATATATTCACTTTTCTTTCCATAGTATCTTTTTTCTTTATAATACTCTGTACAATTTATTAATTGAGTCCATTACATTCTTGCTCCCACTGACATTAAAATTTAGGTTCCATGAGGGTAAGGAGTTTTTGCCTAATAGGTGCAAAAGTCATACACAAGTGCCTATCACATAAATATATTTTGTCTACATGAATCCTGCCTTCTGCCTGCCATCACTGAAATTCTGTTAAAAATGATATTAGTAGTTAGATAGGAATACCATCTAGAACAAAACCTTGACCACTTCCTCCCTAAACATACCACATATACACATATACATGCACATACACATACACATGCATGCACACACACATGCAGTCACATGCATGTGAACATACACATATGTATACATATACATACACATGCACATACACACACATGCACATACACATACAGACATGCACACTCACACGCACATGGACATACACATATTTGATTACTTTTAACAGATCTACTCTTCCTGGCCATTACATCATAGCTTAGTGATTCTCAAAATACTGTCCATGTATCATGAGAATCAATTTTACAAAAGATTCTTGATTAACAGCATAGATCCTGAGCTCACTCCTAGAAAGGCAAAGTTAGAATTTCTGGGGCTGGATTATATTAGTAGGGTACCTTTGCAGACTAGAATTGGAAAACATTGGCTAGCCTTTTCTTTTTCCCCTTTTTCTTTCCTCCATCTCAGCTGTAGTTTTTCTTGTAAAAAAAAAAAGTTGTGAAAACATCCCCTAAAGGGTCAGTAATTGAAATAGGGGAATGTGTTCTCACTTTCTGTAGTCCACTCTGAAAAAGGAAAAGCACTGATATGAGAATCAAGATGTTAAAACTGAAATATTTTATTTCATGACAGAGGTTAAAAGTGCAGCCAGCACATCACATGGCCTCTTAAAGTAATTTGTTTGCATTTCTTTTGTTTTCTGTCCTGCTTGTTTGGAGTAATTCTGTCCTATGGAACAGAGAGAGCTATCGGACCTCCTCTGTCTCTCCCTAATGCCACAACCATCTAGGAAAACCTACAAGGAGATTTTTAGGCTAGCTCTGCTCTAGACATTGGGAAGAAGCCTTCTCTTTTCTTGACACTGATGTTCACTTCATCGTACTACTATCCTGGTGAGACATGATAATATGATTAGGAGCTTGGCCTGGGTGAAAGGAACTAAAGATTAACTTAGTTTTAGACCAGAAGCATATATGTGATCTGATCTACCTTACCTGTTCTGGTGGTGCCATATAGCAAAAGTGATCTTTAGCTTGCACCAATGGAAGAGCTTTAGAGAATCTAAGAATTCCCTAAAATTATTTGCAAAATGCATTTTTGGTATTCAATATTTTTTATGGAAATAAAATAATAAACTGTCCTTAAATTCTCAAAAGTTTCTGAGCATCAAAAAATATTAAAAGCCTCTTTCCTTAAGATTCAAGGTTTCATTAGAATTAATGTCCTTACAGAAAATTCTCTTTGTATAAACAAACAAGTAAATTATCTGTTTATATTTGCCTTGCAATAGTGTGGTATTAAATATATTTAATTCTAATTCTGTTCATTTTTAACACCTGTCACTACTCTTAGAAGACATGCATGCTTTTAAACATTTTTTAGGGGCAGGGTGTCTCTATGTTACCTAGGCTGGCCTAGAATTCCTGGACTCAGGGGCTCCTCCTACTCAGCTTCCAAAGTAGCTGGGACTATGGACTAGAGACACCATGTCATGCAATGCATGCATTTTAATTCATCCTTTCTGTGACTTATTCCTAAGATATAAACAACCAGAGAATCCCACTGTCTTTGAACATGGATTGAGCTATGGCCATATTGAGCAATGCTTTGGTTTGGAGCCAAGAATCTATCATCAAACCTTCAAACAGCATCTATCCTAGAAATGGCCTTTTCAACTTAATGCAGTAATGAGAAAACATGAGACATAATTTTTCAAAATCAAAATCTAACTTAAATATATACATTCACACTTCAATTCTTAAAGGAAATTTGAGTATTTTACTTCCTATTCATTTATTGCTAGCACATAAGATTTAAAGTATTCTGGGGTTTATATTAGAAATAAATATTTTCATTTGAACAGGAATTTGCAAGTGACTTCATTTTTCTCTTTAAAGTCAAATACAGCCAGGTGTGGTGGCTCACGCCTGTAATCCCAGCACTTTGGGAGGCCGAGGTAGGTGGATCATGAGGTCAAGAGATCGAGACCATCCTGGCCAACACGGTGAAAACCCGTCTACTAAAAATACAAAAAAATTAGACAGGCGTTGTGGCACGTGCCTGTGGTCCCAGCTACTTGGGAGGCTGAGGCGGAAGAATCGCTTCAACCCAGGAGGCGGAGGTTGCAGTGAGCCGAGATTGCGCCACTGCACTCCAGCCTGGTGACAGAGCAAGATGCCATCTCAAAAAAAAAAAAAAAAAAAAAGTCAAATACATTTTTATCATATTTGAACATTGAGAATTAATCCAATCACAAATTATAATTTTTTTCATTTTTGTTTCATTTGAAAAATGTTTTTTAAGCTCCTATAGTGTTCAAGATATGGTATGGGTTATTAAGAAATATTTAAAAATGTAAAGATGTGTATAATCTGTCTCACAGTTCAGAGGCTTATAATCTTAAAAGATTGATGAGAGGTACACACCTATAGCTACAAAGCAAAGCACTAAAGGGTATACATATGTTATAGACAATAAGTCATGTAGGAGTTCAGCTAAGACAGTACTCTGTGTTGGAGTGTGTTAAAGAAATGTACCAGCAGTTATTTACATGAAAGACAAATGTTAGCCTATTATAATCATAGAGCTCAATACTCAATTTTATCATTCAGTATTGATCAGAATAATTTTTAAACTATGAGTAAATTCAATAATATACTTTCAGAATGCATTAGGTATAGCATAGCAAATAGATGCTAAAGGTTTTCAGTAAAGATTCATCCAATTAATCCAGTCATAGAGTTGAAATGCTTGCCATGTCTCTGCACAACTGAGAAATGAGAGCTACGAAATGAATGAATAATCTGACATAGATCAGCTCAAATGGTTCAGTGTCCACTCAGATAAAGAAATAGTTCCAGGAAAAAAAGAAAGCTTTAAAGTGAGTTTCAAGTTTAACGCAAAGGCAAATACTTACAACTTATAATCAGTATCTGCTGTGGTGACAAAAATTCCAGAGTCCTTTGAGTGTCCTCCAAAATGTTGATCATGAACTTTGGGTATGAGATAGTGAACTGAAGAGCGTCTTCATTTAATAGCCCCAAACTATTGAATATTAGAAAATTCATCTCTATCTCTGTGTATGTATATGTACACACATATAATATAAACTTGTATATAATGTATATATATGACATATATATGTTCTCAACTTCTTCAAAAAAGTAAAACACGTAACTTGATGTTTACCATTTAATATTCACAGTTTACATTGAGGCTTCAAAAGGACTATCCTTATTAAGCTTATTCTACCTGGAAGATAAACAGTGTTAATATTATTTTATTCAATATGAAATTCATGTAGACGAATTTCCTCCGTGTGTTTATCTGACACAGCATTATGTATTAACTTGTTGAGAATAGGAACTGTGATAAAATATTGCATATTTCCCTGGACAATTAATTAATTTGTTTTTTATTGATGAAGACTTTGAGAGCAAGATTTTCTGATGTATCTTTTCTTTGATATGAATAAATATTACACTGATTCATAAATAAAAAATAGGGCACTTTCTTTTGCTGAGAATTAGCCCCCAAATATGAAAGGAATATCAAATATCACACTTTCAACCTGAGAATGTGATAGTCATGAACATTGTGAGTCAGGAGCTCTGGGAAATCCATTATTATGCAAATAACTCAGTTTTCTTCAATTCTATAAATGTTAATCTCTTGGTTCAGAAATTTAAATTTCTTGAGAAATCTACTGATGGATAGTGAATAAAAGTTTATCTCATTTTTCTGATAAGTTATATTAGTTTTTTAGATCCCTTATTTGGGGAGAATATAACAAATTGTTTTTAGTTGGAAAGTATGCAACTACATAATAAAATTTTAATCAACTGTAACATAAAAATCAGTAAAACATTAAATCCTAAATAAGCAGAAAGTATTCACCTATCCCAGCATAAAAATGTCTTCACCACAAAACAATTCTAGGAATCAGTAGTTCTGTATGCAACATTCTTGAAAACAATTCATAATTAGTAAAATATACATTTTTAAAATATATATTTTACTGCACTTTAGGTTCTGGGGTACATGTGGAGAACATGCAGGATCATTGCACATAGCAATGTGATTTGCTGCCTCCATCCTGATCACCTACATCTGGCATTTCTCCTCATGTTATCCCTCCCCAACTCCCTACCCCCCACTGTCCCTCCCCTAGTTCCTCCCAACAGACCTCAGTGTGTGATGCTCCCCTCCCTGTGTCCATGTGTTATCATTGTTCAACTGCCTATGAGTGAGAACATGTGATGTTTGGTTTTCTGTTCTTGTGTCAGTTGGCTGAGAATGATGGGTTTCCAGGTTGATCCATGTCCCTACAAAGGACACAAACTCTACGTTTTTTATGGCTGCATAGTATTCCATGGCATATATGTGCCACATTTTCCCTGTCCAGTCTATCATCGATGGGCATTTGGGTTGGTTCCAAGTCTTTGCTATTGTAAACAGTGGTGCAATGAACATACATGTGCATGTGTCTTTATAATAGAACAATTTATAATCTTTTGGATATATACCCAGTAATGGGATTGCTGGGTCAAATGTTTGTATTGTCTCTTATTTCCTTGAGCAGTGGTTTGTAGTTCTCCTTGAAGAGGTCCTTTACATCCTTTGCTAGTTGTATTCCTAGATATTTTATTCTCTTTGTAACAATTGTGAGTGGCAGTTCATTCTTGATTTGGCTCTCTTTAAGTCTGTTTTTAGTGTATAAAAATACTTGTGATTTTTGCACATTGATTTTGTATCCTGAGACTTTGCTGAAGTTGCTTATCAGTTTCAGGAGATTTTGGGCCAAGACAATGGGGTCTTCTAAATATACAATCATATCATCTGCAAAGAGACAATTTGACTTCCCCCCTTTCCTAACTGAATACCCATTATTTCTTTTTCTTGCCTGATTGCTCTGGCTAGAACTTCCAATACTATATGGAATAGGAGTGGTGAGAGAAGGCATCCTTGTCTAGTGCCAGATTTCAAAGGGAATGCTTCCAGTTTTTTTCCCATTCAGTATGATATTGGCTGTGGGTTTTTCATAAATAGCTTTTATTATTTTGATATACGTTCTGCTGATACCTAGTTTATTGAGAGTTTTTAGCATAAAGGGCTATCAAATTTGGTCTAAGGCCTTCTCTGTGTCTATTGAGATAAACATGTGGTTTTTGTCTTTGGTTCTGTTTATGTGGTGAATTATGTTTATAGACTTGCATATGTTGAACCAGATTTGCATCCCTTGGACAAATCCTACTTGATTGTGATGGATAAGGTTTTCTGATGTGCTGTTGCAATCGGTTTGCCAGTATTTTTTTTGAAGGTATTTGCATCTTTTTTCATCATAGATAAGTTTTCTTTTCTTCTTGAGTCTCTGCTGGGTTTTGGTATCAGGATGATATTGGTCTCATAGAATGATTTGGGAAGGATTCCCTCTTTTTGGATTGTTTGGAATAGTTTCAGAAAGAGTGGTACCAGCTCCTGTTTGTATGTCTGGTAGAATTCAGCTGTGAACCCATCTGAACCTGGGCTTGTTTTGGCTGGTAGCCTATTAATTGCTGCCTCAACTTCAGACTTTGTTATTGGTCTATTCGGGGTTTCAACTTCTTCCTGGTTTAAGATTGGGAGGGTGAAAGTGTCCAGGAATTTATCCATTTCTTCCAGGTTTACTAGTTTATGTGTATAGAGTTCTTTGTGGTAATCTCTGATGGTGGTCTATATTTCTGTGGAATCTGTGGTGATATCCCCTTTATCATTTTTTATTGCATCTATTTGATTCTTCTCTCTTTTCTTTTTTATTAATCTGGCTAGTGGTTTATTTTGTTGATCTTTTCAAAAAAACCAGCTCCTGGATTTATTGATTTTTTGAAGGGTTTTTTATGTCTCTATCTCCCTCAGTTCTGCTCTGATCTTAGTTATTTCTTGTCTTCTGCTAGGTTTTGAGTGTTTTTGATCTTGCTCCTCTAGCTGTTTCAATTTTGATGATAGCATGTCAATTTTAGATCTTTCCTTGCTTCTCATGTGGGCATTTATTACCACAAATTTTCCTTTAGACACTGCTTTAAAAGTTTCTAAGAGATTCTAGCATGTTGTGTCTTCATTCTCATTGGCTTTGAATAACATCTTCATTTCTGCCTTCATTTCATTGTTTATCCAGTCAACATTCAAGAGCCAGTTGTTCAGTTTCCATGAAGTTGTGAGGTTCTGAATTAGTTTCTTAATCCTGAGTTCTAATTTGTTATCATTGTGGTCTGAGAGACTGTTATAATTTCCATTCTTTTGCATTTGCCGAGGAGTGATTTACTACCAATCATGTGGTCAATTTTAAACTAGGTGTGATGTAGTGCTTAGAAGAATGTATATTCTGTGGATTTTGGGTGGAGAATTCTGTAATGTCTATTAGGTTTGCTTGATTCAGATCTGAGTTCAAGTCTTGTTAATTTTCTATCTCATTGATCTGCCTAATATTGACAGTGGAGTGTTAAAGTCCCCCACTATTATTGTGTGGGAGTCTAAGTCTCTCTTTAGGTTGTTAAAAACTTGCTTTATGTATCTGGGTGCTCCTGTATTAGGTGCATATGTATTTAGGATCGTTAGCTGTTCTTGTTGCATTGATCCTTTTACCATTATGTAATGCCCTTCTTTGTCTCTTTTGATCTTTGCTGTTTTAAAGTCTATTTTATCAAAGACTAGGATTGCAACCCCTGCTTTTTTTTTATTTCTGTTTGCTTGGTAAATCTTCCTTCATCCCTTTATTTTGAACCTATGTGTATACTTGCATGTGAGATGGGTTTCATGGATACAGCGCACCAATGGGTTTTGACTTTTTATCCAATTGGCCAGTCTGTGTTTTCTGATTGGGGCATTTAGCCCATTTACATGTAAGGTTAATATTGTTATGTGTGGATTTGATCCTGACATTTTGATGCTAGCTGGTTGTTTTGCCCATTAGTTAATGCAGTTTCTTCATTGTGTCAATGCTTTTTACCATTTGGTACCTTTTTGGAGTGGCTGGTACTGGTTGTTCCTTTCTGTGTTTAGTGCTTCTTTCAGGAGCTCTTGTAAGGCAGGTCTCGTGGTGATGAAATCTCTGAGCAATTGCTTTTTCTTAAAGGGTTTTATTTCTCCTTTGCTTATGAAGCTTTTCTGGCCACCCTCCTTCCCTGGCTTCCAGTGCCTGTACCATCTTCTTGTCATGCTCATACTGATCTCTTCAGTAGCCCTGATTAGCACCTATAGGTATCCTAAGTTCCTTTATTCCATGCATTGAAGTCCTTTACCCCCTATCACATACAGAATTCTTGATGGAATAAAATCTTTTATTTTATGAACTAATGACACAAAATTCCAGAACATTGTTTTTTAGTGTCCCTCAGAACCTCTTTATACTGTAAGACTTTACCTCGGTTTTATTGAGAGCTTATAACTTGCCAGGAAATGAGTTAGGGATGTATAGTCATTTAATCCTCATCAGAAACTTATAAACAGTTTGATGTAATTGAATGTTAACAGGATAAGTACCTTGCCCAAAGTCACTAGCAAATCAGAGGTAAAATTTGAACACAAGCAGTATGATATTGGAGCTTATGCATTTAACTACCTATACTATATTCCTTCTCATAGGTAGAAGGAAAGATTCAAGGACTTATAAATTGGTTAGTACTGCACACAATAGTCCTGGCAGTAGATTAATAGTATTGGTATTTAGAATGTATTTTAGTGCTTCTGTGTTCTGTGAAGCCCTATGGCTTCATTTCTTTGTGGACTATATGAAGTCCACCTCTCTGTGGGACTATCTATATGCTCTACTCTACCTTACCCATCTTAAGGCTGGACCATGAGACAGTGTGATGAATGAAAGATGAGCAGAAATGACACGTGTCACTTCTAGACAGAGGCTTTAAGAGCCTGTGGGTGTTGTACGTGCTCAATTCTATCTTTGCAACAGCAACACCCACACCACCACATTGTGGCTTCTCTGTCCACCTGTATCCCAGAGTCAGGTCAAGGGCAGTGACACAGAGCCGAGGCTGCAGTTGACCCACAATGGGCATTTGTGAGTGAGAAATAAGTTTTGTTTTAAGCTACTAAGACGGATTGATTATTACCTGGCTTATCCTGGTTAATTTTTTACCATGTATTTTTTACCCTAGAACCTGTCTTTCGCAGAACGCCTATTAATATCTAATAAGATACTAGTGTGACACAGAAGATGGCTGGAGAAACTCTTCCCCCATTCAGCATTACCGAAAGATGAAAACAGAATTATTTTGGAGACAATGAGAAAGTCTTGCTCTTGTCACAGCATGACTAAAGCCTGAGGAAAACAATGCTTAAAGTTGACAGTTCTTTTTATTATGTTCTCTCCAGCAACAACTTCACAAAAGTACTTGTGCCTCATACAGCTATCCCCCAAGATTCTGTTTCACTCAAATCTATTCATCAGTTTATTCAATAGTTATTTTCTGAGTGCTTGCTAGATACTGCTGGCCAGTATCAGGTGCCTACTTCCAACCGAACATGTGGCTGTGTCCTTAAAGTACCCAATGATGATGTAGAAAATTCTGATTTCCCAATCTAACCGATAGAAGCTTTAAACATGTTATTAATTTTCTTGTAAAAATATCATGACATTTTTCAGACGTCGGCTTGGCTAGGATGGAGTTCCCAGTTAATCAGTGGAATGTTTGTCTGAGTGTATGTGCTGTGAAGGGATGTTGCAGATGTAATTGGAGTCCCTAATCCATTGACTCTAAGCAAGGGAGCTTATCTGGATCTCATCTGGGTGGGTCTAGCTCAATCAATTGGAAGTCTTGAAAAGCTGAAGTTTCCGAAACAGAAAAAAGAAATTCCACTGTGGCCTGTGTCCATTGGTCAAATATCACATGTTGTTCTGTAAATTCCTTCAATCAACATAATATTTTATGAAAATGTATCCATATTGATATAGATAATTTTAGTTTAATTTTATCCTTTTGATGATCTTTCATTCTATGAACATATCATAATTTACTGTCCTATGTACAGGCATTTATATTGTTTCAGTAATATTGCCTTCACATAAAAAGCTGCCATTCTTATGCATATCTCCACATGACATATGCAAGAGGTGCTTTAAAGTACACATCTAGAGGTAGAAACAGGGTACCATAAGCTGTAAGTCTCTGCAGCTTTACCAGCTCTCACCAGGACACTCTACAAGGTCGTTTACAAGTTTAGAGTACCATCAGCAGCCTACAAGTGGTATCCTTATTCCAGACCCTCAGAAACACAGCATTTTCAGGCTTTGCCATCGTGTTCAAGTTATGAGCATGAAATAAAATCTCATTTTAATTTTCATTTTCTTTATTTCCAGTGGAGCTGAACATCTTATTTTTATTAGACATTTGGTTTTCTCCTTTTGCCAACTACTTCCTAACTTCCTTTCTATGCTTATCTATTGAGTATTTAGTACTTTTCTTACTGATTTTAAAAATTCTTAATATATTCTGAATAATTTATTTTCAGTTATAACATATATTTGCTTTTGAATCTAAACACTTATTCTACTTGTTAAAAGTAATATTTTCTGTAGACATTTCCAATTTTAATGTATTCAAAATTATCACTGGAATTTTTTATAGTTTCCTGCTTGATGTCTACTCAGCCTGGTTCTCTAGACTCCCACCAATGCTGTGATCCCTGTATATCATTTCAATTTCAATACACATCTGTTGGTTACAGTTGTCCAGAGACATTCTCTGCTGCTTTGAAACTAACTGGTGTAAACTTAAAATCATATTATGACTTTATCTAAATAGAAACTAAATTTTAGGCAGAAAAATCAATACAGAGTAACACAAAATATCTTCTTCCCTGAGCAAATTTCTTATCACCTCTTGAAATTTTGAGATCAAATAATAGATATAACACATGGGTGAGGCTCACAATGTATTTATACTTCTGTTTTATATAAGCTCATACACAACCAAAAAAGACATTCATATGGATACAGAGTATTTGAAAAAAATTAATTTAGGTTGTTAAATATAGTGTGAAGTGGAGAGGTTTTCACATTGCTTCTCATTAACATGGAACTTTCTGCAAGTTTCTGTGCATCCTTGCCTTTTCTGAAGTTGACTTTAAGTGAGGAGACTAGGTACAATTAAAAGAGAATCAAATATAATAAAAAAATTCCAGTTATGATTTTCAAGTCATCCTCAAAATTAGACAAACTAAAACTACTTGAAAACTTATTAGAATAACTGTAGGAATATAAAAATCTCAGAGGCTTATGAGAACCAGGAGGTTTCCTCCACTAGGATTTGCCCTTAGTCATCCAGCATTAAAAATAATGGCTATTCTTGGACTCTCTCAAAGGTCAAGAGATGAAACCAAAACATCTTTCTGAGACAGCTAGAAAACATTAAGGAGGTATGACCTCCTTATTTAATTTAAAGTTTCATCTTACTGAAAAGTTCATCAGGAAAACCACAGAAAACGTAGACAAGATAATTAAACAGTTGTACTTACAGGCTTGATATACATTTCTAAGCGATACTGAAGATTGTTTTCTTTCCTCCTGTCCTAATATCAATCAGTGCTATAACTAATTCTATCAAACTGAATTTCTGTGATCCAAACTTCAAGACATATACTTAGTATCTATATGCCTATCAATGAATATATTAGTCATGTGTGTGACTGTGTGTGTATATATGAAAATATGTATTTAGCCATGACCCTAATTCAGGATACAATATAATATAACAAGAAATCCCAAGATATACAATTCACATTTGACCTTTTCACTCAGTCCTTTTCAGACTTGCTTCTACTGATCCATGTGCCAAAAAGTTCTGATAAAATTAATGATTTGAAGAAGGAAGTTTAGAAGCAGAGAAATACAAACTAACCACATGATGGCCTAAGGCTTACTATGCCAAGGCTGAAGCTGAGATGTAGTCTTGGATATGTTATTACTAGCAAAATTGCCTCTTTCTTTGCCTATTGGCCTTATTGTACTTGTTTGGACTTACAATTGAAAGAAACCTTAAATGCTAAGTCAGAAGCCAAGAGGAATAACTGTTGAATTAAACAGAATTTGAGTGAGATTAGGAAAAGCATGTGAATCTTCATTAAGCAGATTTTGGGAGTCATTGACATCTACTCTTGCTTATTGGCTTGGGAGGGAGCAGTTACTTTCACACCTTCCACACCTGGATCATGAGCTGCCTAAATTATCAAAGGCCTCCTTTGTTCACTTATTCATTCTCTAAGCAAACAGGTTATTTTAAATCTACTGTATGGTAGCACTGACATACAATAGAAAGAGACACAGCACAAACCATACCCTCAAAGAGCAACACAGTTTAGTGAAGAAGATCAACAAGCAGTAAAAACACTGGCAGAAGAGGGAAAATCATTCCAAGGAAATGTTTGCAGAAGAGGGAAAATAAAAAGTTATTCAGCAAGAGAAGGTGTGAGTGGGGAGGAGAGCCATGAAGTCAAAAGAAGGAGGAGCAACAGACATGAAAACTGGGAAGCTGAAGAGAGAGTGGAACATTTAGAGACGGCAAGTGGTTCAGTGTGGCTGGAGCTCAGGCTCTGCAGTGGGGAATATTCAAAGATGAAATGTACCAGGAGTCAGGAGTCAGAGAAGCAAAGTCCAGGGTCTGGGGTAAATGTCGACCAGGAAGTTCATCATCACAATAAGGAGATGAGATGGAATCAGAGCCAGAAATTATGGAACTCAAAAAAGGTCTTGTCTTTAATTTTGAATTATTTTCTTCCCTTAAGGTGAAGGAAGAATAATCTGAGCTTGAAATAAAGACTTAGAATGTAGACCATCACCTGCAACCTTCTAGCTCAAAATTAGAAGGCATTGTTGGATAGTTTCAAGAAGTTATGAACTTGAGAATAACCCAGAAATAAGGTAAGGCCAATGATATGGTTTTTGAATCTGTGTCCCCACCTAAATCTCATGTTGAAATGTAATCCCCAGCGCTGGAGGTGGGGGCCAGTGGGAGGTTATTGGATCATGGGGGTGGTTTCTAATGCTTTAGCACCTTCTCCTAGTGCTATTATTGTGATGGAGTTTTCACAAGTTCTGGTTGTTTAAAAGTATGTGGCAACTTCTTCCTTTCTTCCTCATGCCCCAGCCATGGAAGAGATGACTGCATCCCCTTCTCCTTCAACCATGACTGAAAGTTTCCTAAGACCTCCCCAGAAGCCAAGCAGATGCCAGCTTCAGGCTTCCTTTACAGGCTGTGGAAATGTGAAACAATTAAACCTTTTTTCTTTGTAAATTACCCAGTCTCATGTATTTATTTATAGCAGTGTGAAAACGGACTATTATAGCCAAGATACAGCATTTTGTGTGGAATATAATAATTAAAGAGAATGTTTTGTTTCTTTGTTCCTGCTTTTGGCATAGTCAGACTCTAAAGGGCATAGTGGAAAGAGATGAAACAGAAAATTGGAAGGAATGAGTCATGAAAGGGAAGATACAGAGTGACACAGGAAAGATAAGAAAAGGCTTGCTGGAGTGACAGGTTCCAAGGATAACAGCAGAGATGTTCTGTTCCCACTGGCCTCACCATTTAGAGTGAAGTTCTCCACACATTATGTGGGGATTGTAAGAATCTGGCTGGACCCCTGACAGGGCAGGCATTCCATAGAGGGACCTCTGAAAATTGACAAGAGCCATTTCTTTATATGTGAGGGTCATGAGGTACCATATAAGTTCCAGGGATCAAGAATCAACATTAGCTTTCTTAACACTGAAAATCCACCAAATTTCTTGGATTCATTTGTACTTTCCTGTAACACCTTTCCTAAGTGGCTGCTCATCTAATTTGGATAAAACGCCACTGGTGTTTTTAATGCTTATTCGGTTGCCTAGATGTGTTTTGTTTGTGAATGCCTGAAGTAACTAATCCAAAAGGAAGAGCCTTTCTCTTTTTTCTCTCATTTGCTTCTCATTTTCTTGATAGTGTTCCTTTGCATAAAGAATGATCACCTTACAGCAAAACATCATCTTAATCTCACAAGTGGTAGGAATTCTGTAAAAATACTCAATAATAGATCATACTTAAAGGATGGTACCTAATGTTCTTTCATAGCCAGTGTATTTGCTGTTTATAAATAGTAAAAAAGAAAGAACAATATTAACAAAGATGAAAAATACCCTCTCACAAATTCCCCAAATCATTTTATCTGTAATTAATCTGTAGTGAGAACAGGCAGTTGACATAAAGTGAAAAAGATCGTCCTAACAAGACCTCTTAGTTCAGTAAGAGTCTTTTATTTAAAATGTGGGATTTCTGAGTAGATGTTGTTTCCAAGCAGTGGGAAATTATGTCAGAATGTGACATTATTGAAGAATCCAAAAGGAGACTAGAAAGAAACAGGAGAAACTGGCAAACATAAGGTCCCTGGTTGCACCCACTCTCAGTGTAAATGTTTTATCTTCCCACAGTGTATACTGCAGCAAGTTTTCAATCTCCACTGGAAAAAGTAAGCCTCTGAAACTTTTTAACATCAGTTTTGAGTGCTCATATTTTAGCATCTTTAAAAATAATACATATATTAGATTGTTGGTATAGATATGTTAAATAGATTTTTCATTTTTATTTTATAGTCCACATTTTAGAATACTCACCCCCAGTGGAATTTTGGGGCTGCATATTTGTCGAAATAGATATTGGTGCCTCATTATGGGAAACACACTGACATATGTGTAAGTCACTTCAACAGAGTTGGTTACATATATACTTAAGAAAAAAAAAGATCTGTTCATTATTTCCTTCCTCAGGTTGGAGCACATAAGGCTTTGCAATCAAGTAAAGCTGTACTGGGACAGCAGAAAGTGAAATATTTTCACAATAACTAGGATAGTAAATATTTGCCTTAAAAAAAAAAAAAAAAGAAAAGAGAAACTACACATCTTCATTGGCAGCATAGAGTAGCAAAAGTGACATGCATCATTTGCCCTTTTACTTACAGGAAGTCTGTCACTGTAACTTTAATAGCAGGGTAGGAAGTGACAACTCAGTCTTTCTGTCTTGACATAATTGCATGCTCCAGAAAGTTTCCATAATTTCCACTGCTATTTTCAAATGATTCGAAACAAATTTGGGTTTTGAGAAGTGTCTGTTAGAGTAAGGGAAGGGAGAAACATGACTGACCGAAGGACAAAAACAGAGAGTAGATAAGCACAGGATGAACACAGCTTCTAAGGGAAAGCACTGAAATTCAGCATGGAAGTGACAAGGAATCTATGAGGCACAGAAGGAAAGGGAATCTAAGCAGCCAGCCCAGCCAAGATTGGCTCAGAGGCCAGAGGAACTCCCTATTTTGGGAAAACGGTAAGTGAGAGATCCTCAGTGATCCACATTCCCCCACAGACTCCTGCAATCATAGCCACTGGAGAGCCCCTCAGCCCTCCTAGGCTCTGAGGCTAACACAGGGAGCTGTCAGAAGTCCACACGATGGCACTGTTTCAAGTTGCTGTGAAGTTGGTGCTGGGTCTTGCGTATTCCACAGGACAAGCAGCTGCATCACTGCACTATTGTGGGAACCCAACTCCTGCCAAACTACATGCTACCCTGGTCCCCTGCAGCTCCTGAATACCAACGTCCCTAAAGCCCGGCTGACATCTCCCCATGTCCACCTAGAAGGTTGCAGCATTGTGATGCCATCTGGACCTAGCAGTGAGCCTAGATGCTTAGCACTCTAATGTGCCATGTAGTATGCTACAGCCCTGGGGAACAGGCAGTATGGCATTCCAGGGAGCCTTTCTTGAGGCGAAAGGCAGCCAAAGTTCGTGTTCCCCAGAGCCTGAGAGCTGCCTGACAGGACTGCTGCCTTTGACAGCAACTCCTCCCTGTCCAACAGCAGCAGGGATGCCACATACTTACATGTGCCTTCAAGGGGACTGAGGATCAGATTGCCAGTGTACCATCTTGGGGTCTGAGAATAGGCCTGTCCTACCCATTGGCACGAGTACCAGCACATGCCATCAAGAGCCTGAGGACATTCTTGACCTGTTTACAACCATCATTGATGGTGCCTGAGCTCACTGTCTAGGGACCCAGAGATTGATGTGTTCCACCCACCACAGCTGGTACCTATAGTCCAAGGGCCTGAGGACAGACCTTCCCTGATCGCCGCTGCCAGAGTCATTGCATACCTTTTGACAGCTTGAAGATGGGCATGGTCTGCCTGCCGCTGCTGCCAGTGCACACTATTCAGGAGCATCGGGACAAACCCACTCTGCCTACCATCACCCATCACCAGTACATGCACATATTGTCCAAGGGCAAAACAACAAGCCTACCTTGCTGACTGCCTGTGCCTACCTGTGCTTCCCAGCAGCCCAAAGACTGGCCTGCCCCAGATTGCCACCACTGCTGCTGGTGGCCGCCCATACACACCACTCAAGAACCTGGGGAACAGCTTGCTATCACCACTGCTGGTGCCTGTGTATGCTACTCAAGGGTCTGAGGGTTGAGCTGCCACCACCAATGCCATGCATTCTGCAAGTATCCCAAAGACCTGCCTGCCTACCCCTCTGCTGATACCACAACACCTGAGCATGCTGCCAGGAGGCCTGAGGACTGACTCATTCAGATCCACCACTGCTCGTGCCCATGTACACTGCTCAGGAGCCCAAGAACCAGCATGCCCTGCCTGCTGTTGTCACCACTGGTGCCTGAGGACCAACCCACTTTGCATTCCATCCCCAACAAAGTCTTGCTGCAGTCTCTACTAACAACTGAAGCTTAAGCCTCTAAGGAATGAATGGACACTAATGACATTGATTACAGAAAGACAAATCATATGAAGACCTCACTACTGCAAAGCACCCTACCCAACCAACACTATAAATATATCTATTAAATAAAGAAATTTTGGAAACGCTGTGATACCAGAGAACACAGAAAAACAATACAAAGAAATCAGAAATAAAAGTCATAATTTGAATAAGAAATTTAGCACAGGGATAAATATCATTAAAAAAGAACCACGCAGGTGGAACTTAAAAAAATAAATCTGAAAAACACAGTCATGAAAGAGACTAGATCAAGCAGAAGAAAGAATTTCTGAACTTGCAGACAAATCTTTTTAAATAACCCATTTAGAGAAAGAAAAATAAATAAGGGAAGAAAGCTTATGTAATATACAGGACACCATAAAACAACTATATATTTAATTTGGGAGTTTCAGATGCAGAAGAAATGGGCAAAGGCATAGAAAACCCATTTAATGAAATAATAACTGAAAAGTTCTCAAGTAACGCAAGAGATGTAGAAACACAGTTATAAGAAGCTTAAAGACCTCAGATAGAGTCAATACAAAGAAGTCCTCCAAGGCATATTGCACTCAAACTGTCAAAAGTCAAGACAGAGAGTGAATTCTAAAAGCCTTAAAAGTATCAAATCACATACAAAGGAATTCCTATCAGACTAGCAGGATATTTCTCAGCAGAAACCTTATAGGCCACAAGCAAATAGGATGATACATTTAAAATTTTGAAAACAAAAAAACAGCCAGCCAATATACCCTACCCAGCAAAGCTATCTTCAAAAAATGAAGGAAAAATAAAGTCTTTTCCAAATAGGCAAAAACAGAAAATGCATCACTACTAGATAAGCCCTACAAAAATTCTTAGGGGAGTTCTACATCTGGAAGTAAAAAGATGATATTTATCCTTATGAAAACACACAAAATATAAAGCTCACTGGTAGACCAAATATAAAAATGAGAAAGAGACTGAAATCAAATTTTATCACTACACCAGACCACCAAATCATAATGGTAAACAATAAAAAAGGAAGAAAAGAACAAAGAATATGAAAAATCAGAAAACATAAAATGCTGGGAGTAACTCCTCATCTATCAATAACAATCTTGAATGTAAATAGCTTAAATTTCCCAATTAAAAGATGTAAATTGCCAGAATGATTTTTTTTTTAAAAAAAGACCCAAATATCTGCTGCCTAAAAGAAACTCACTTTGCCTTTAAAGATGCACACAGACTGAAAGTGAGGAGATAGGAAAAGATATTCCACATCAACAGAAACCAAAAGTGTCCAGGAGTAGTGATACTTAGCTAAAATAAACATTAAATCAAAAAACAAACGAGGCAGGAAGATTATTACATAATGATAAAGGGATCAATTCAGCACGAGGATGTAAGAAATGTACATACAGAGGCACCAGCACCAGAGCACTCAAATATATAAAGCAAATATTATTAGAACCCATTACAATGATAGCCGGGGACTTTAACAGCCCACTTTCAGCACTGGAAAGATAAAAAAAAAATCAGACTTAATATGCAGTATGAACCGAATGGACCTAACAAACATTCCATCCAATAGCTACAGAATACACATTCTTCTCATCAGCAAATAGAACATTGTTCAAGATAAACCACATGTTAGGCCACAAAAACGTTTGAACAAATTAAAAAAATCTAAATTGTACCAAGTATTTTGTCAGACTACAATAGAATAAAACTAAAAACCAGAAACAAAAAATTTTGGAAACTATATAAGTAAAAGGAAACTAAACAACCTCCTCCTACATGACCATTGGAATCAACTAAAAAAAAATAAGAAAAATTTAAAATTTCTTGAAACAAATGCAAATGGAAACACAACATATCAAAACTTACATGAGACACAATAAGAACAGTGAGAGATTATAGCAATAAACATCTACATCAAAAAAATATTTTAAACAACCTAAAGATATACTCTAAGGAACTAAAAAAACCAGAACAACCTAAATCCAAACCTAGTAGAAAAAAAGAAATAATATCAGAGCAGAAATAAATAAAATTAAGACTAAAAAGATACAAAGGAATAATGAAACAAAAGTTGATTTTTTAAAGCTGAATAAAAATTTTTATATCCTTTTCCTTGGTTTTCTTTACCAAGGAAAAATTCTCTTTTGTTTACCATAAATGGCCTCTCACCAGGGGCTCTTCTTTTTCCATCCAACTTTTCTCTGGCCCCTGGCAGCTTTTACTTTTTCCCTTAAAACAAAAGTGTGATTCAGGACCATGTATATTGGAATCACCTGGGCAGCTGGTAAGAAGTGATGGTTCCCGAGCCCAAAACCTCAATTATCAATCAGTAAGTTAAGAACTCTTTGGGATCTGTAATTTAAAAGGCATAAAAGGACTGGAGGCCCATGGCAAAAGCATCAGCATGAAAACTCTTTTTTTTTTTCCTGAGAAGAGTTTTTCTTTCATTTCTTTCGTCTTTTTATTTTTTAGCAAAGATAGCCCTGCAAGTTAACTAATTTTAACTGCCTATCTTACAGCTTGTTGTTTAATTTTAAAAATCAGCTCATTGAAGTATAACTAACATAAAACAAAATCCATCCCTTTTCAGTGTTTGGTTTGTTGGATTTGGACAACTGCATCTAGTCCTGTGAGAATCACCAGTCACGATGTAGAACAGGGGTGTCTAATCATTTGGCTTCCCTGGGCCACACGTAAAATACACTAACAGGAACGTAGCTGATGAGCTAAAGAAAAAAAAATTTAAAAAACCAACAAAACACCTCTCTCTCTCTCTCTTTTTTTTTTTTTTGAGAGGGAATCTTACTCTGTTGCCCAGGCTGGAGTACAGTGTTGCTATTTTGGCTCACTGCAACCTCTGCCTCCTGGGTTCAAGCTATTCTCCTGCCTCAGCCTTCCCAGTAGCTGGGGCTACAGGCACGTACTACCACGTCTGGCTAATTTCATATTTTTGGTAGAGACTGGGTTTCACCATTTTTTGCCAGGCTGGTCTTGAACTTCTGATCTCAAGTGATCTGCCAATCTTGGCCTTCCAAAGTGCTAGGGTTAGAGGCGTGAGCCACCGTGCCCAGGCTCAAAATGTTCTATGAAAGTTTACAAATTTGCGTTGTGCCACATTCAAAGCTGTCCTGGGTCACATGCAGCCCACAGGCTGGAGGTTGGACAAGCTTGATAGAGCCTTTCTTTCTGCCAGTGACCAGGCAACCACTGCTCTAGTCTTTGTCTTCGCAGTTTTGCCTTTTCTAGATTTTTTTCTTTTCTATATTTTCTTTATTGTGATAAGAACATTTAACATGAAATCTACCCTCAGAACGAACTTGTAAGTACAGAGTGTGGGATGGCTAACTAGAGGCAGTGTTGTAGGGCAGATCTCTTGAACTTCTTCAGCTTAACTGAAACTTTACATTCTTGGGATAGCAACTATCCATTTCTCACTCCCCCCAGCCCTGGTAAACCACCCTTCTATCAGGTTCTACAGAACACTTACATTGTTTTATCTCATTATGTTAACTTTGTATAAAGAATTTTAAAAGACTATTGCTTTCTTATGAAGTGTGTAGTTATTGACAAATAAAAATGAAAGTAAACCGGTAGCACAGTGTATTAGCCTGGGTTCTTTAGAGGGAATGGACGAATAGGATTGATGTACACATAAAGAGGAGTTTATTAAGGAGTATTGACTCACATGATCATAACGCGAACTCCCGTAGTAGGCCATCTGCAGTCTGAGGAGCAAAGAAGCCAGTCTGAGTTCCAAAACCTCAAAAGTAGGGAAGCTGACAGTACAGACTTCAGTTTGTGGCCAAAGGCTTAAGAGGCCCTGGCAAACCACTGGTGTAGGTCCAAGAGTTCAAAAGCTGAAAAACTTTGAGTCCGATGTTTGAGGGCAGGAAGCATCTAGCACTGAAGAAAGATGGAGGCCGGAAGACTCAGCCAGCCAATTCCTTCCACGTTCCTCGGCCTGCTTTTATCCCAGCAGCTGATTAGATGGTGCCCACCCAGAATGAGGGTGGGTCTGCCTCTTTCAGTCCACTGACTCAAATGTTAATCTCCTTTGGTAACAGCGTCACAAACACACCCAGTAACAATACTTTGTATCCTTCAGTCCAATCAAGTTGATACTCAGCGTTAACCACCAAACGCAAGTTTAAGCACTTGACACTCAGCATTAACCATCATACACAAGTTTAAGCACTTGACACTCAGCATTAACCACCACACACAAGTTTAAGCGCTTGACACTCACCATTAACCATCATACACAAGTTTGAGCACTTGACACTCAGCATTAACCACCATACACAAGTTTGAGCACTTGACACTCAGCATTAACCACCACACACAAGTTTAAGCACTTGACACTCAGCATTAACCACCACACACAAGTTTGAGCATTTGAATAGTTACCTCTCTAGGTTCTAATTCTATACCCTTAGATGAAAGCTACAGACAATCCTAATGATTAATATTTTGTCTATCTGGCATAAATTTCAGGTTTTAAAAGATGATAAATTATGAAAATTAAATTATGCCTAGAGACAGTTTTACCTATAACATCACAAACTCCAAAAATTAGCTGCACAAGGAGTAACAGGAAACACCAAATACAGTTTACTGGATGTGGAGCTATCTAAAATTATTTCGGCTTTCAGAAATGTAATTGCTGCCAGAAGCAGCTTGAAATATAAATTGGAATTCATTTTTGTTTTCCTATTACTGATAAGGAGGAGCAAGGGGTGATTGAAGGTTCTTGAAAATAATTCTCAAATTTGACTGCTCAGGTTAATTTCTTCCTATTTTTTATGTCTTGTTGAATTGTAATACTTTTAATTCTGAAGCTAGAGGGCCACAGGAAAGACTTGTTTACCAAGTGCATATCAAAAGAAAATAGTATCCGGTGATGAACTCTTTGTCTTTCAATATCTAACTGCTGGGGGATTGTGGAATAAGCAATCTGTCACATACATTAGCCATGTGAGCTATGGACCATTAGACTAGAGTAGTACTCGATGTAGCTTTTCTAAGATGGTTATTAATTTGTTTAAAGTAGTTTTGGGACTTGAAAATTTGTGGCACAGTTTGGGGAGCAGAAATAAGTTTGTCGCCTTTCTATGTATTAGTGAAAATTGCTTTGGATGGTACACATTTTCATTTTATTAGGCCATATTACAATTTGAATTATGTCCTTTCGTCAATGAACTACCACATTTTTATGAAAATAACTTCATAAATATTAATAAAGCCTTCCCCCTCAGGCTAGCCTATGGGTGATGCTATGAATAAACAGAAGTGGACTGACTGGAATGCTACCCTATTAGGAATTATCAATGTTGAGAAATGACCTCTTAAATTTTGGTTTAGAGGTTTCTGCTAAGACTTTACCTTATTTTTTATTATAATGTGGTTTTCCTGCATACCATATTCTAAATTATTTATTAATTGGAGTACAGCCTAACCACAGTATCATTAATAATTAATTCTTCTTTTGGATCAGTGTGCATTCATGTGATTAAATGCCTGTGCTTTACCTTACGGAACCCACAGTCTGCTCTTTTGCATTGATTAGAAGAAATGCACAAATGGCAAACACCCATTATGGAATTCCCAAAGGATATTCACAGTAACCTCTTCCTGAGTGTATCTAACCTCTGATGCACCATTATGTGGGAAGGGAAAAACAAACTCTTCTACCCACAGTTTGCTGCATTGGAAACAGTGCATTTATGGGTAGGTAGAGCTTTGTGCCTGCCTCTTCACCATTGTTCTTTTAATACTTATTTTTCCTCAAGAGCAAAGAGATGAGAGAATAGGATCGATAAGCTACATGAAGTGGCCTCAGCAATATGTAGGAAAATAAAATAACTTTTAAAAAGATACGCTTTATACAGAATTTTCAACTTTACCCAACATAATTGATTTCATCTTGATGAGCTAGATTCTTGTTTTAAGAAAAAAAAAAAAAAAAAAAAAAAAACGCTCCTCCCAGCCCAGAGCTCAGATGCTTAACATAACAAAAGTTTGCTTTTTTTGTGAGCTTTTTAGCCTTTTTTTTTAAATTGTACTTTAGGTTCTGGGTACATGTGCAGATCATGCAGGATTGTTGCATAGGTACATGGCAATGTGGTTTGCTGCCTCCAGCCCCCCATCACCTACGTCTGGCATTTCTCACCATGTTATCCCGCTCCGACCTCCCCACACACCCCTGCTGTCCCTCCCTTGTCCCCCTCAACATAACCCAGTGTGTGAGGCTCCCCTCCCTGTGTCCGTATGTTCTCATTGTTCAACACGCGCCTATGAGTGAGAACATGCGGTGTTTATCTGAGTTGACACCCCATGCAGGTTGGCAAAAGGCACTATTTCACACTCCCTCTCAGAAATAAAGTCTGGCAGAGGGCTCTCCTCCTATTACTTTTGGTCTGGAATAAAAGGCATATTCAGTCTCCATACCAGGGAGAGAGAGGCTGCAGACCATATCTGGGCTTTTCATTTTCTCAGAGTGAGACCTTCAATGATAAAATGAGTCATTGAGGTGACTCCCACTCAGAGTTCATTGGCCATCACTGGTCACATGAGTGGGAATTCAGGGGGATATAGAAATGTGGGGGAGCATTACTGTCTATGGCTCTGTCTACCCTTCCAGACACAAAATATCCTTTTGTTATTTTCTTCCAATATATGATTCACATTTAATAGCTTCCCAAGGGAGGACACAAAAAAATTCTATTCAGTCACCAACTCAGCTTCAAGTCCAGGGTCTCTGGGTGATGTGCAGTCATCCCTATGTTAAACTCAGATATGACTCCAGCAGCTCTAGGTCCAGGAACCTGTAGACTAAAAAAAGACCTGATGCTGCCCTCTCTAATGAAAAACAAAAGAGAAAAATAGGAGACTAACAGTAGTGACTTATTTGGATCAACTCCCAAACTCCATTGAACATGTGTTATCAAGGGCACTCTCTTCTGGGCAAATGGATCTTGATTTCTTAATTCTGACTCTCCTTAGCCACACTGATTCAGACACTGAAGAGTACAACCTTCCTCCAGGATATGCAATTTTCTGAGCCCAATTCCTTCCCATAGAACATCAGTATGCTGTCATAGGCCCCATTACTGTTTATCAGTATTCACTTCTCCTCCTTGCAAAGGGATTGTATGTCCCACTCTATATTAATCTCTAAGTGTTACATGATTTTTGGCAAAAAGCAAAATCAAATAAGCAAGGAAATGTATTATGTCTAGGGTAGCACATGTCTTCCCTGATGATGTCTTTGCCCTCTGCCACACTAATTTGCAATGTCAGATAGGGACCCAGAGAGAAGAAAACGTGGAGCAGAGCTACAGGCAACCTGTGATGGCAATGGCCCTGTGGTGCAAAGAAGAAATGAGCTTCCTCTGCTGTAACCTACTGACATTTCACAGTTGTTTGTTGCTGCAGCATAAACTAATAAGCCCATTTAAAGGACACATCTCTTTAGTCTAGTGGCATTTTTGGCAATATAACTGTTTCAGAAACTTTATAGAACTTCTTAAATAGTCTATGCCAGTTAGTCTGATGTGCTAATAAATGTCTGTAACATTCTCTTTAAGGCATGATTCTCATCTACGAAATGTGGGTTTGCTTTCTTACTCTTATAACTCTCACTTTCTCATATATATACATATATACATGAATATGTATACATAAACATGTATACATAAATATGTATACATAAAATATGTATACATAAACATATATATGTATATATATACACATATATACGTATATATATATATAAACTCAAAAATACTCCTGTCCTTAGTCCTTAGTCCTATACTGCTCCTATCCTTAGTTTAGTTTTGCCCTTAAGCATTTAAATTACTTGAAAGGTTGTACAAGTATGTTTCTCAAAAAGGGCTTCTTACTGCCAAGTATCAAAGCAGTTGACTCTTCTAACTCAAAGGAATAACTGTCCTAATTCCCTTTTATTAAGCTGCAAATTGACAATTTCTTTACTGAAGTTATCTCTTGTTTGCAACACCTTGTGAATACAACTAAGAAGCAATAAAAATACTGTGAGTGCTCCATTTTTCAATCTCTTCCCGTAGAGCTACATCAGATATGCTACGTGATCTACTTTGCAAATTATCACAGATTCCAGTTTCACAAAGTATTTTACTCTTGCAAAAAGGGATTGCTAATATAAATCTAAAAATAATTCTAAAATTCAAAAGTTTACTTAAAAACTAGGTTGTTATCTTTTTACTTTGATAACCATTTCCTTAGTGGCCACTAAACCATTGCCATATACTTTAGTGTTTTGGTTCATTTGTTATAGGAGCATATCTATCCTGGTACCAGTTTCTGTATTAATCAGGAAAAGCTAGGCAACCAATAATTTCCAAATCCCTGTGGCTTCGTATACCAAAGGTGTATTGGTTAGTCGCAGTACATGTTCCCTGGAGATGGTCACAGCTTCATGCTCTAGACAGCCCAATGGAGGTCCTACCCTCTGGTATTTGTATTAGCTGGCCTGGCAGCAAGCCTTTACAAAACCTGATCCTAGAAGTGACACATAGCATTGTTTTGGCCAATGTATTGACCAGAACTGGTCTTCAGGACCCCACCCAACTTTTGTAAAAGGACTAGAAAAATGTAGAGAGGTAAATGAAATATTTGAGGAATATTGCTATCTCTACAAAAATTATGTAATATACCAATCAATTAAAAAGAAGCAAGTGATTAAATATGAACAAAATGACATGAAAAAGAACAAATTTATAATAATAACCAGGCACAGTAGTCACTGAATAAATCAGATTTCTGATATGCCAGTTTGTATGACACACACAAAAAAATTATTTCTGAATTACTCAATAAATGACTGTCTAATTTGTATTATTCGTCTCTTCCTTGCTTAAATCTTTCCCCCTCTGGTAGTTACTATTCCTTAATACAAGATGAAAAACCCAAACTAGGCTATTTTGTATCTTACAGTTGCTATGGCAAAAGGTATTGACAAATAACACTGATGTGTGTTATTTGTACAACTTGCAATCTTAATCAATTGTGTGTCCATGTAATTTATTGCTAAAACCGGAACATTTTGAGAGTGAAAACAGGTGATAGTAAATATACAGAAAGATAACTCAAGCAATTTTATTTTTCAAAATATAAAGATGGGTAAAAAGAACTTGCACAGAGATTAACAAATTTATTTGAGGTTATAAAATTAAGAAGCAGGAGAAACATGCTTAAATTTGAGTTACCTAATTGCCATATCTCAACTCTTACTGTGCTGTCTCAATTACCCCCTCCCTTCCCACTAGGGAGTCATTAATAATACATTTCCCAAACTGGGATAAATATATAAAGAACTTCAGAGAACATTGGAAGCTTTGTTTGTATCATATTTACTTGTGATGATTCCACATTAATCAGGAAAGAGCTAGGGAACTGGTGGAAATATTAAATAAAAAGAGCCCAGTTCTGCCATAATTTTTGCTTAAATGTGGAGGGAGGTGGAATAGGATGAGATGTCACACCAAAGTCTTAAGGGACTCCAGAAGACTGGCTCTGTACTTTGACCAATAATGTACTAATGTAATTAATGTGTATTATTATTATAATTATTTGAACAATAATGTATATTAAAATTATTCAGAAAAGAATAAAATGGACAATATCCAGTTCAGTGTAAATGACTAGTATATACTCAGATATACAGTACAAATATTTTTCTTTCTCTGTATCCTTCAAAAGTCATAAGAATATTTGCACAGAATTATATATATAGTGTTAAAATACACCGTGGAAGTTGCTAGACAATATAAGCTGATGGAAGAAACAGAAAGCTTAATGGAAGTGAAATCAGCAGAGAAGTTAGCAGAACTTAGAAGCAATGATGCATTTCATTTTCACAGTATGCCCTATGGTTTTTCATTTTATTTTGTTTTGAGTATTGTAGCTTTAAAGACCATAAAACTATTTGTTAATTTCCATGCTCACTGTCAATCAAAGTTCATGGATATATTTTGCAGGAATCTGTAGTGCCTGTCAAGCATAGTGTAAGTAGTGATTAAAGGGTCGGATAAAGAAACTAGGTAAAGAAGGTGAATGAATGAATGAATAATACAGGGCTTAAAATAGATAATTTTGGCCCACCACAGCCTCTGCTCCTCAAAGATAAGCACTTAAAACCAGAAAGGCCATTCTCTTTGACTCCATATATGACTTTGGCCCCAAAGACTAATGCCGTTCACAGTGGGCAAGAGAGTTAAACTCAAATAAAGTAGTTATTGAGCATTTTTATGACATCTCAAAACATTTTCAAAAACAACATTTACTTGTAAAATTGGCAGTCTCTGTTTACCTTTATCAAGGTTTCCCTTAGAAAATCCCTTATTGATTAAGTATGAATTAGGATAGCCTTAGTTGATAATTAACAAGGTCATTTGCAGGTTGCCCAGTCTGGTTTAAATTTAAATTTAATTTTTGGATTGATATTGGACATTTGATGTCCCTTAGGAAGATAGTATTTCTTGTGTTAGCCAATTTATATACTTTTTGCTATGGAAAATTCTTTTAAATGGCCCATAAACTGCAGGAAATCAATTTAGATTTTGGTATAGTGTTTCAACCAGGCAGGGAACACAATTCAATTAATCCTTAATAGTAAGTTCTCTGAATAGACCTTAGTTAATTTTTATTGCACATGGATGATTGTTCATGATGGCATGTGGCACTACTAGCAAAAGGAAAATTGACCATTTTCAGAGATAAACTACATGTAATTATATAATTACACTTGACATAAATTTAAGGATATTGAATGCACCAGGAAATCTGTAATCTGGACATTTTATTGTCTAATTCAAATATCTAGCCAATAAGCTATGTAGATTTTTCTTTTAAGTAGCCAACCACAAATGAGCTAATGACTGATTGTTTTATGGTTGCAATATCAGTGCACATACGACCAAAAATTGCTAACGGATTTAGTTAATATAGCTATTTGAGAAAAACAGATACTTTGGATTTTAGAGAACGGTTAGCATGTGTTATTTCTTTGCTTTGAAAATAATTCGGAGCTCTGGTCTTCTAGCAAGATTCTTAATAAGTCTGAAGCCCCAGAAATGCTGAACGGGGACTTGAACCCTCATTAGGCATAACTTCATTAGCTGTGTCATATCCAGACACAGCTCACCAATTGCTGGTCCTCACAATCCCAACTGGTCAGTGACCCTAAGGCCCCAACTCTTCTACTCGTCCCCTAGCTTATTCCCAAGGCTGCAGGTACCCAGTAAAATATTAGCACAGCTTCCCTGTCCCCATACCTCACCATTACCCTCCTCACTGAAACTTGTCTTCTCAGCTTCTATCGTAAGACTAGCCCCGAGTTTCCTGGCCTCCAAATTCAATGTATTTATAAGATGCTGCCCAAAATATTCCCATGCCATAGCTCCTGGGAAGAAAGTATCACATCCTAGGCTCCACCTAGGATTCTGGAATGCCTCACCCTGACCCTGTCTTCTGTGCCCAGAAGGAAGCATTGGATTCCTTATAAAAGGTAAACCCAGGAAATAAGTTTTACCAATAATTGAAACACAAGCCAGCAAGGAGGTGAAGATATTTAACAAGTGGTCAGAAGAGACAGGATGACATATTTGAGCATCTCCCTTGTGAGAACCAGCATGCTCTGAACTAAGATCCTTCAACATCTAAACATTCCAAAAGTATTATCTCTGCTTCCAAATGCTAGCCAAAGGGAGAGAAAGCCGGTGTTAATGTAAAGGTGATTCAGGGTTACTACAGTAAATTATCTTTTTTAAAACAACAACAACAAAAAAAACAATCTCACACTGTCATTGGGCTGGAGTGCAGTGGTATGATTTCAGCTTACCACAACCTCCATCTACAGAGTTCCGGCAATTCTCCTGCGTCAGCCTCCCGAGTAGCTGGAATTACAGGTGCTTGAGACCATGCCTGGCTAATTTTTGTATTTTTAGTAGAGACAGGGTTTTGCCATGTTGGCCAGACTGGTCTTGAACTCCTAGCCACAAGTGATCCACCCACTTCCGCCTCCAAAAATGCTGGAATTACAGGCATGAGCCACCATGCCTGTCCTGATGCCTGGTCTGTAAATCATTGTTTATGGTTCAAAGGAGATGGTCCATATTTTTGCCATGATCCTATGGTTGGTCAAGATCACTGCAGAGCTGCAGTGATGCCTCACATTTTTTTTTTCAAGCCTGTAATGCTGAATGTATTTAACCCCGTGCCTCCAAAGGTCAGTCAGCCCACCAAGATGGCAGAAGCAGGAGAAACTTGCATCCTCAGCCAAATAATCTGCAGCCACCTGATGCGCCCCTCCAATGTGAACTCCTGTGCCCTTCTCATATTCTGGTTTATCATCAAACGCTCTCTTATCCCTTGGGAGAAGTCTTCCTCCTTAGGAATCTCAAAGGCTTTTCCAGTATGTGAACTTATGTCTGAAGTATCTCATTAACCTAATTGAATTAGGGAAGTTCTGGCAGCATTTAACCTCAGATGAGCAGGTATAATTTCTGTAAAATAAAGATCCCTTGGGTATAACAGCTCAAAAACCTTCCTACGGTAAACATATTGCGATTATTTTATAAGACTGGCCTATTAAAAAGTCACACATGCAAGACATCTCATAAAGGTGAATAGGATACCCATTGCAAAATGCAGTAAACATCTAGTAGGTCTATCAGATTTTTTTCCAATCTGGACCCATTCTTCATAGACATTCAATCCAGCTTTCTTGATTATTGTTAGAGTAGTTTCCATTATATGCAACATACCGTCTCTACTACAGTCACATTATATTTTATGGCATTTTTATAGCAGTGTCGCATTTCTTATTTTGAATTCTACATAACAACTAAATATTTTATTTCAGAAAATATAATGTCATTGTATATTTTTAAGACCTGATCATAAATACTATTTGAAAAAGGACTTATAGAAGTGACAATTTTCTTAATGATGTGTATGAACTGTTTTACTCTATCACAATTTAAACATAAATTGAGGAACAAATGTGACCTCTAGGTGGCATCTAACTATTATTGAAATCAAAAGTTTCCTACAATGTTCTGAAAGTTTGAGAGCCAATTCCTGTCTTGACTACCATTATCTGAGCACCCCTGGTAGCTGACACATTTTCAAGGAGGTTCACAACCCTAATAGCCACACAATCTCCCAATACTAGTATGCCCTGTGGTGAAAGTTAATAGCAAATAGCAATAACCAGTTCTGGAAGGACTGTTAATGGCCCAGACTCTTCAGCACTGAAGGTTTGAGTCACTCTACCTTGCATGTCAGGTACAAAACCAAGACATGCTAAGGTTCTTGCTGAGGGCAAAGGAAATGTGGAATAGATAGTGAAATAAGGCAGTTATAAATACCAGCTATGACCACGTGACCCATTGCAGAAATAGACTATAATGATTATAATATATCTTTATTTTATTATGAATATGTTTGCATATATGTATTTGTGCATAGAAAGTGTTCTTGTTTTCTTCTCTTTCTTATTCCTTTGTCATATAAAATGAGATAAATTAACTTTTAAGTAATGTGAATTTACGTGTAACGTGGTAAATTAACTTGTATTTTAAGTATTGTGAAGCTTACAATAGAATGTAAGTAACAGAATATCAAGGAGAAAAGTAAATATCACTGAAGAATTTTGCATCCTCTTCTGGAAAAGGGTAAGTACATTTCCAGTTGCATGCAGGATAGTTGTATCCTCTTTGGCAGAAATGATACTTTGTCAGCTTGACACCATACACATTTTTACAAGCCATTCTTAATATCCAAATAAAGATAAGAACAAGCAGTGGACTCTGATGATTAATCTATTGTTCAACTTGGCATGGTTGTGGTGCCAGGTTACCTGGTAAAACACTAGTCTAGATGTTGTTGTGAAGATATTTTTATATATAATAGATATTTAAATTGGTTATAATTGATATTTAAATTGATATTTAAAATGATATTTAAATATCAATATAACTGATATTTAAATTGGATATTTAAATCTCTAAGCAAGCAGATTACTCTCCATAATATAGGCAGGCATCATCTAATTGGTTGCAAGTCTTCAGTAAAGACTGTTTCCCCAAAGAAAAGGGAATTCTTCCTCAAGACTGCAATGTAGTAACTCTGCCCAGGTTTCTAGCTTACTGGTTGGCCCTAACAATTTTGAACTCAAGATTGCAACATCAACTGGTACCTGAATATTCACCCTGCCTGTCTGCCCTATGGCTTTTAGACTTGCCAGGAACCATAAGTATTAAGTGAGCCAATTCCTTAAATAAATAAATTTCTCTCTATCTAGAGAACTCTAACACACATACCTTTGTTTCTCTTCAATTTGTTTCGTTAAGCCTGCAGCTTAAGAAATCATTTAAGCCAAATGAAGTCTTGATTTGAAGCTTTTGCTCTTAACTTACTATCCAATACAATAAAAATTTAATAAATCATATTGAACCATTTCTAACTTACAAAGCCAAAAGTTACTCAAAAATGTAAAGAATTCAACAGCGACTTTTTGAAGTAAACTAGGAAAGCCTAATACAACATTTTCTCCTCCACACAGACAAGACCCATCCTTGGAAATAGAACACGCATAATTTCCAACTGCTCTGGATGAAAATACTGTGAATTAAAATTCTATGTTAATTTTTTTTTCAAAATGGCTGGCTATGGACATTGGATGCTGGGCCTCCTCAGAAAGAAGATCACAATTACCAGAGAATGGAAAGTTCCAAATGGAAAACTAAGTGAAGAGGGCCAAGACCTGTCAGAGTGTCCATCGGAAGAATCCAGGTTACAGAAAAGGAAAGCAGCAAGAGTCTGGCAAAGATAAGCCCCCAAGAAACACAGAGCCCTGTGGAAAAAGTAGATGGAAGTCCATCTCTGCTCCTCTCACCTCCCACTCTTTCCATCAAGACTTTGATGCATTCTAGCATGATCTCTTCCCACTACCTCTATTAGGACCAGTTCTTTCACATCTCATCAACCCACCTGAAGGCCAGTCTGCTCTTACTTTTAAGTGCTACTACTGAACTGTAGCCTGAAGTATACCATCAAAAAAAGAAAAAAATTTTGTTGCCAGAAGGGCTTAACTGGTCCCAGAGACAAGCTTCAGAGACCTCCACACCTTCAGCCTTGCAGGAGATAGTGTGTCAGCTCAAATACACAATACATCAGTACAAGTAGCCTCCAAGAAAGCTGCAGATGCGACCCACACCATCAAACCCAAAAAGAGCCTTGGAATCCTGAATGCACACAGAAACAAAACAAAATGATCCTACACATAGTTCACAGTCATACGCTCAAAAGAAAAATAAAAACACTAAAAGGTCTTATCCAAATGATAGCAAATTCAAAAATTAGAAGTGGCAGCTTTCAAAGATGAGAAGGAATCAGTACCAGAAATCTGGTAGTACAAAAAGCTAGAGTGTCTTGACACCTCTAAAGGATAGCATAGCTCTCTAGCACTGGATACTAACCAAGTTGAAAAGTTTGAAATGACAGATGAAGAATTCAAAATAAAGATTTCAAGGAAACTAAATGAGATCAAAGAGACAGTTGAAATCCAATACAAAGAAACCATAAAAATGGTTCAGGACATGAAATACAAGACGGCTATTTTAAGAAAAAGGCTTATAGAACATCTGGAATTGAAAAAGTTACTAAAGGAATTTTAAAGTAAGTTAGAAGCTTTAACAATGGACTAGGCTAAGGAAAAGAAAAATTTCACAACCTTAAGATCAGACTTGAATTAACACAGTCAGACAAAAATAAAGAAAAAAGAATTTTTAAAATGAACAAGGCTTATTAAGATTATGAGATTATGTAAAACAACAAAATCTCCAACTTATTGGCATTCCTGAGACAGAACAAAAAAGTAAACAACTTAGAAAATATATTTGAAGGAATAATTCAGGAAAATGTCCCTAATCATGCTGGAGAAGTCAACATTCTGATTAAAAAACAAGTTGAGAACACATGCAAGATACTATACAAGATGACTATCCCCAAGGAATACAGCCATCACACTATCCAAATGCAATGCAAAAGAAAAAAATGTTAAAGGCAGTTAGAAAAAAAGGGCCAAATTACCTAAAGGGAAATCCCATCAGACTGACAGTGGACTTCTCAGCAGAAACCTTACAATCAACAAGAGATAGAGGCATATGTTTAGTCATTCTGAAGAAAAAAAAAAAGTGCCAGCCAAAAATTTTATATCCTAAGCTTCATAAAAGAAAGAAAAATAAAATCTTTCCCAGGCAAGTAAACACCAAGGCAATTCTTCAACAGACCAGTCATAGAAGAAATGCTCAAAGAAGTTTTAAACATGTAAACAAAAGAATAATACTTGCTACCATAAAAACGCACGTAAGTACAAAGTTCACAGAATCTATGAAGTAATTAGACAGTTGAGACTAGAAAGCAACTCTCTAATGACACTAAGACAGGAACAAAACCTCACAAATTAACGTTAACCTCGAAAGTAAACACCCTAAATATTTCATTTAAAAGACATAGAGTGGCAAATTGACTAAAAAAAGTAAGACCCAACTTTCTGATGGGTCTATAAAAATAAACATCAGAGAACCCAGACTCATAAATATCACTAGACCTAACAAAAGTGATAGACCAGCCATGCTATAGTGGGGGACCTCAACACTCCATTGAAAGAACTAGACAAATAATTCAGGGAGAAAACTAATAAAATTTCCTGGTCTTCAGTTGGACCTAATATACATTTATAGAATATTTCACCCAACAACAACAGAATATACCTATATGTGGAATATTCTCTAAAATTGATCACATGCTTAGTCATGAAACAAGTCTCGATATAATCAAAAATAACCAAAATCATATCAAGCATCTCCTCAGACCACAGTGAAGTAAAATTAGAAATCAATAGCAAAAGGACATAAGTACACATAAGTACATGGAAACTAAACAACTTGAATGACTTTTGGGTAAACAATGAAATTAAGGGAGAAACCAAATAAATTATTTGAGAAAAAAAAAAAAAAAGATAGATAGAAAGATCCGAAATCAACAGCCTAATGCCTCACCTAAAAGAACGAAAAAAAAATAATAATAATTAGCAAGCCAAACCCAAAGGTAGCAGAAGAAATCACAGCAGAACTAAATGAAACTGAGACCAAAAGACTTATCATTTTGTTGATTACACAATCAAATTACTGATTATTATATCTATAATTTATATAATTTATTTGTATAATAACAAATTATTATTTAAATAATCAACAAGATGAAAAGTTGGTACTTTGTGGCCAGGTGCAATAGTTCATACCCGTAATCCCAGGACTTTGCAAAGCCAAGGTGAAAAGAGCACTTCAGCCCAAGAGTTCAACACCAGCCTGGGCAACATGGTGAAACCCCATCTCTATTTTTTTTTAATGATGCTTCTTTGAAAGAATAAACAAAATTGATAGACCACTAGTTAGATTAACCAAGTAAAAAAGAGAGACAATTCAAATAAACACAATCAGAAATGACAAAAGTGACAATACAACTGATATAACAGAAGTATGAAATATTCTCACAGACTACTATGAACATCTCTATGCACACAAACTAGAAAACTAGAGGAAATGGATAAACTCCTGGAAACATACAGCCTCCCCAGAGTGATCCAGGAAGAAATGAAAATCCTGAACAGACTGATAATGACTTATGAAATTGAATTAATAATAAAGAATCTACCAAACAAAAAAAACCCTGGACCAGACTGATTCACAGCCAAACTCTACAAGACATACAAAGAAGATATTCTACCAATCTTACTGAAACTATTCAAAAAATCTAGGAGAATCCTCCCTAACTCTTTCAACAAAACTAATATCATCCTGATACCTAAAACCTGGCAAAGACAAGAAGAAAGAAAACTTCAGGTCAATATCCCTGATGAATATGGTTGCAAAAATCTTCAACAAAATACTTGCAACTGAATACAACAGCATATTAAAAGATAATTCATCATGAATAATTGGGTTTTATTCCCAAGATGCAAGGATCAACATATGCAAATCAATAAATGTGATTACTACACAAACAAACTGAAAAGAAAACCATATGTTCATCTCAATAGATGTGGAAAAATTGCTAGGAGTCCAAACCCCATCATTACACAATATATTCATATAACAAACCCTGAACCTATAATTAATTAAATAATTATTTATTAGTTATAAAATAAAAAATTTCTACATTAAAAAATATATTGCACAACTCAGTTCAAATACTTATGAAAGGCAAATATACTCAGGAAATGTCTTTGCTCTAGAAGAAATTATAAACACGATTCTTTTCACCTGAGTTTTTCTCCGTTACAGTGAATTAATGTTCTATGCAGTCAGGTATCTTAAGCATAAGTCCCATAGGCCATTATTAATTATCCAGGAGCCTGGGACAAGGACATAAGGCAGCACTATGACTGTAGGAATAACAGAGGTTGGCCTCCCTCATTCCCACCCTCAAGTTCTAGCTTCAGCTCCACTAATAACAGTGCAAGTAATAGATTAAGCTGGGGGAGCAAGAGTCTTTAGGGCTTTGTAAGATATTACATCTGTTAAAATATACATTGAAATTCTTTGAAGGCAAAGGATTTGTGTCACCTAGCTGACCTCATAGTACTTTTTATAGAATAAATTCTGATAATATCCATGAATAGTGGTCCAGTTTTGCGAAACCACTCTCATTCTGAGAAGTAATAATATTTACTTCCATTTATTTTTGTGGATACTGTATATATTACTTTAACATAATTTGTGCTCTACAAAAAGATTTGTTTAGAAAAACTTTATAAAGCACTACATATATATCTACAAAATGATCTTGTCAAAAAAGGAAAATAAGAACTCTTAGTATAAAGTCTAAAGTCATATTGCTTTCTGCATTCAAAAACTTTTATGAACAGAACAATAAAATAAAGAGACATAACTACCCTCTCACTCATACCATATTTTAAAGAAAATAGAAAGAGAAGGGGCACTAATTCTGCAATACAATTTACAGCTATAATTAAAACTCTGTCACTTTCGAATTCTTCTAAATTTTGTGGTTAGAGTCCTCTCCTCCATGGCTGAAATTACTCTCTTGACTGAAGCTTCATTATGCACCTTGCTTGCTCAAAACTTTTCTTAAACTTTTCGTTTTCTGCTACTATCCTTTTCTCATTCTTAAAATCTTACCTGCAGTCTTTCTGCAAGCATATGAATTCTTGTAGAATAACTAATGTACAGGGAAATGTAAGAGGAAAAGTGGAAGTGGGAAGGGTCCCAAGCAGGTTGAAAACTATGACACTATGCAATGTATGAAGGATTAAGGTCCAAGCACTTTTGAGAGGCTAAAGTGGGAGGAATACTTGAGGCCAGGGGTTTGAGATCAACATGTTGAGACCCTGTATGTACAATAAATAAATAAATAAATAAATAGGAATTAGCCAGGTGCTGTGGCATGCCCCTGTAGTCCCAGCTATTCAGGAGGCTAAAGTGAGAGGACTGCTTGAGCCCAGGGGTCCAAGGTTACAGTGAGCTATGATCATCACACTGCCCTCTAGGTTGGATGACAGAGCAAGACCCTGTCCCCAAAAAGAAAAACCATAAAATAATTTAAAAATTTAAAAAGAAAAGGACCAGAAATAGTAAAAGAAGAGGCCAAGTGACTGCCAAGGTGAAGAGCACCTGGAAACTCAGCTACACCACTGAGATCTCAACCATTGTTCAGAAATCAGTGGCATCAGTTCACCTAGGGAAGGTCAAATTTTGGTGATGTCTACCCAACTCACGAAAGGAAATTAGCAGGGAGCCAGCTATTGGATAATGTGCCGAAATTATCACCTCAGTGATAATTTTACCTGACTAGAATAAAAGGCTAAATCAAGCCATATTTAGCTAACACATAATAGTAGTGTTGAATGAATAAGCAAAAAGAATACCAGGTCATGAAAACAAGTCAAGGTAGATAGCACAGTTGAAGTCAAGAGTAGGTACAAGGCAAGTGCCAAGCATAAAATAAAATCAGATCCCACTAGATTAGGGAACTTTCAAGTAAGGTTAACCCAAAAGGGCCACTCACAGGCTCCTCTGTATAGTTAGTTATATAGCACATGGCAGCTCAGTGATTTTGAAGTTTAAAAGCACTTCGCCTGTAACTGGAACTTGTCTAACTCAAGCAGCCATATCTATAGTCATATTCATTACTAACATGTGCCTATCTTAGTTTCCTATTGATGCTGTAACAAATCATTACAAATATGTGGCTTAATATAGCACAAGTTTGTTGTCTTACAGGCTGTAGTTAGAAGTTTGGGTTAGTTGACAGGTTTCTCTGTTTCAGATCTTATAGGCTGAAACCAAGGAACTGGGCTCTGGGAAGAATTGCATCCAAGCCCATTGAAGTTGTTGACGGAATCCCATTCTTTACTGTTGTATGACTTAGGTTGCTGTTCCCTTCCTGGCTGAAAACTGGGTGCCACCTACAACTATAAGAGGCCTCTCTCTAGTTGTCATACACGGCCCCTCCATCTCAGGACTTCCCTTTCTTCTACATCTGTCTTTGCTTCCTCTTCCATGGCATCTCTGACTCCAGAAAGAAAAAGTTCTGTGGTTTAAGGATTCATGTGATTAGATTGTGCCCAACAAAATAACCAGGATTTCTGTCTATGTTGAGATCCTCAATCTTAGTTACACCTACAAAGTCCCTCTGCCTTTTAAGGTAGTGTATTCGCATATCCTCAGTGGCTGCAGTGGCTTTCACTCCCTCTGCCCCTATGCCCAGGGAAGGAAGGGCTCTGCCATTTGGGAAGGTGATTTCTATGTCATTGGACACCAGCTCTGAGAGTTAGTTTGAGAACTCATTCCCAAGGGTGCTGTCCTCCCTCTCTCCTGCCCACCACATCTTACATTTAATAAATATGGTTGTTATTTTCTTATTGTCAAAAAAATTCTCAGGTGTGAGAATTAGGGTGTGGATATTAGGGAGGCATTATTCTGCCTACCACATACCCATACTTTATTATTATTTTGCTGGTCAGATTGACCATTTTGTAACATTCACTGCTGCATATGACTGAGAAGCTCACAGTTACCCTGCTCCTTAGGAAATATTAAGACTAGAGGGTTGCAGAGCAAAAATGTACAATCAGAATACTACACAGGAGTTGGATGGTCTTCAGACATATTATCAGCGAGCTTTGGTAGTTGGATGAAATAACCTTGTTTCTTGAAATTATTTCTATGAAGGCTAGTAAATACTGCTGTGACCCTCTCAGGGCAACCATATACATTTGTACAGGTTGTGTCCTGCATTAGCATGCTCAGCTGAAGGGCTGGAATCCAGCCAGCATTCCACCTAGAGCTCTGTGTCCTGCCAGCACCCAGAGAAAGCAGTGCCCACAGGCTCCCCACAGCCCTGGAACTTTCTCTGCTCAATAGTGTTGAATGACAGCCTGAAACATTCTTGATGTCTGACTTTCTCTTTGCTCAGCCTTAAGATGCCCATGTCCCTTCTCTTTCCTCTTATCATTCAATTATTGTCTTTCTCATTTCACTGGGAAGTTGTAAAATACATCATTTCCCCACATTAGAGCACTTTTTTCCCACTGGTTACATTCTAGGTTAGCTATTTTCTGATACCATCTAAATAGTCACTGTGACTGTATTAGTAATATTTCTTCACACCACATTTTAGAGTAAATGCTTTCTGGGAAGATATCTTAAAGAATTCATTTTTTTCCATCCTGTGAGAATTCCTATAAAGCTCAATCAACGAGGGGAACTATTCTTGGTCAAAATACCTTACCCTTTTCCTTTCTGGACTTTTAACTGTTTGTCACAGTCCGGCTTAGTCTTTAAAGCTGTATATTGCTATTAAAAGCAATTTGGTTCTCCAATGTTTATTCACATAAACATTGGGTAAGTTCATCTCACATTAAACATTAGGAGAAGTGATTTATACATGTAAAGTATAAATAAAATTAGTAATTCTTTCTTCAGCATTGGCCATTTTATTTTGGTCTTACTGGATTTAATGGGCTGTTAAAAAATGTTCAATTTTTTTGTAAAATTTTTACAGATTAAACATAGATCAGCAAGACTGGGGGAAAAAGGTTGGCACAACTCTTTTTGGTAATTTTGAAATCTAGATTCTTGAGACTTTGACTAGTATAAAAGTTCATACTTTTGCTACTCTCCACACCCAAGCTGGTCTTCCTACACAAAATGTAGCTTTCGCCACCTGCATGCTTGTTTGTGTCATTCTTGCATTCTAAAATGCATAGTCACCACCACTTTTCCTTACCTTGTCAAATTTTCACCTCTTTACTATTGCCATTGAAAACATTTTTCAAGATCTGGCTGCGATTCCACTCCCTCTCTGAAGCTTTCCTCACTCATTCCACCTAAAAGTGAGCTCTCACTCCCCTGGACTCCTTTTACTCCTTGGTCCTTTCACTTTTATAGTATTGATTATGGGCAAAATTGTATCATATATTTTTTCTGAGCATAATGCATGTGGGTTTTTCCAGGCAATGCACAGAAATACCTGCAAGTGGTTTTTCATGACTACATGAAAGATTTAAGAGACTCATTGACAGATCTATGTGCGTATACAGATTGTCAGTGGCAGATTTCAATGTGACTACATGGAAAATTGATCTTAGGTTACAAGTTCTTTAAGGCCTAGAATTAAATCCTCTTTGTCATTTTTCTGTACATTTTCTGATCAGGATATTGTCATTTACCGTGTGGGTGTGCAACAAACATTTGCAAGAAATTAATAATACAAAATATTTTTAATTTATTTTGAAACATTTTCAGAGGGGAGAGATTAACATACCCACCATATATTGCTATTAATAGAACAAAATTAGAATTGTGTTCCATGTTCTTAAATAATAGCAGTAATGCCCTACTATTAGTACTACTAGTAGTTATAGTAAGAGCAAATGCTTATACAGTGCAGACAATGTACAAGGCACTGTTCTTAATTAATATTAAGTCTAATTTTAACCTGTTATAATATGTTATATATTAACATTAATATGTAATGTATTTTATATATTAATTTATTCAATCCTCATAAAAATGCTAGGATGATATTATATTTGCTATCCTAATCTTAAGAAGAGAAAACTAAAAAAAGAGACATTAGGTAACTCGTTAGAGGTCATATAGCTAGCAAATGGCAGAGCTAGTTAGGTTTTGAAGTAGTCTGTTTCCAGATACTATGCTCTTAACAACTAGACTATATACTAAGTGGAAATACTTTTTTTAATGTATGGAAAATTATTACCATTCAGGAACCATGGACTAGATCCACATTTAACAATGACTGTTGGGTTTCGAAGATAAATTCTGAGTAGCTGAGAGCTTTACATACATAAGAGGTCCTATGGTCTGATACTTTTGGGAAAGACCACACTAGATATATACTTTTCTCATACACCCTGTGATGAAAAGAATACAACTTGAGAAAAATCAATATGGACTAATGCAGTTGCCCCCTAAACTGGCTGCCCTCATTTATTTCCTATAATAAATATTATTTGAACCAGAGAGTGTGTTTCCCAATACTGTATAATCTGGAAACCCACATGCAATATCCTCAAAAAAATATATAATACAATTCTTCTATTATCAATACTATAAAAGTGAAAAACCAAGGAGTAAAAGGAGTCCAGGTGAGTGAGAGCTCATTTTTAGGTGGAGTGAGTGAGGAAAGCTTCAGAGAGGGAATGGAATTTCCAGATTCCACTTCAAATACTATTCATCCTCACCCATACATGCGCATGCATGTGCGCACGCACACACACACACACACACACACACACAGACAGACACGTGCACACACACTTCAGTCTCATCTAAGAACTGCTGCATTTCAACCCTGCATTTTGGGTGGTCAATCAATAAGTCCAATTATAGCAATAGATTTCAAAGCTATACTGATAGAATTCAAAGATTAGGACACATTTAGGCATTAATATATGTTCTTCACTACATTCTACATGCAGCTTTTACAGTAAAAAGAAAGAAAACTAACAATGTAATTTCACATTGCTAACCCATTATTTTAGTTATTTGAAATTCAATTACTTTTTATGTTATTATACTGTGGGTATTTCTAACCAGGGACCAAAAACAGTAAGTACAGTTGAAATCATTTAGAAGAAAACTGAACAAGAGGCGACTATATAAAATAAAACCAATACTTTTATTACTGTTAGCATTATCAATGCATATATACAGCACATTTATTAATTGTTTTTGCTATTTGGCATATGTCTAATTCCTACAAGACTAATTTGGAATGCAACTTTCAGGCAGTCTACTCTTTCTTTGGGCTTTAGAAATAACAAGCATGAAGGGATTTCTGGCAAGATGGCCTAATAGAAACAACTCCAGTTTACAGATTTCAACAATTTTGTCACCACCAGGCCTGCCTTACAAGAGTTCCTGAAAGAAGCACTAAACATGGAAAGGAACAACCGGTACTAGCCACTGCAAAAACATACCAAATTGCAAAGACCACTGATGCTATGAAGAAACTGCATCAACTAACAGGCAAAATAACCAGCCAACATCATAATGACAGGATAAAATTCACACATAACAATATTAACCTTAAATGTAAATGAGCTAAGTGTCCCAATCAAAAGATACAGACTGGCACATTGAATAAAGAGTCAAGACCCATTGATGTGCTGTATTCAGGAGACCCATCTCATGTTCAAAGACACACATAGGCTCAAAATAAAGGGATGGAGAAATCTTTACCAAGCAAATGGAAAGCAAAAAAAAAAAAAAAAAAAAACAACGCAGAGGTTGCAATCCTAGTCTCTTAAAAAACTTTAAACTAACAAAGATTGAAGGAGACAAAGAAGAACATTACATAATGGTAAAAGGATCAAAGTAACAAGAGGAGCTAACTATCCTAAATATATATGCAACCCATACAGGAGCACCCAGATTCATAAAGCAAGTTCTTAGAGACCTACAAAGAGACTTAGACTCTCACACAATAATAGTGGGAGATTTTAACACCCACTGTCAATATTAGAGAGATTAATGAGACAGAAAATTAACAATGATTTCCAGAACTTAAACTCCCCTGGACCGAGTGGGCCTAACAGACATCTACAGAACTCTTCACCCCAAATCCACAGAATATACATTCTTCTCAGTACCACATCACACTTAATCTAAAACTGACCACATAATTGGAAGTAAATCACTCCTCAGCAAATAAACAGAAATCATAACAAACAGTCTCTCAGACCACAGTGCAACCAAATTAGAACTCAGGATTAAAAAACTAACTCAAAACTGCACGACTACATGGAAACTGAACAACCTGCTCCTGAATGACTAATGGGTAAATAATAAAATTAAGGCAGAAACAGAGATATTCTTTGAAACCAATGAGAACAAAGACACAGTGTACCAGAATCTCTGGGACATATTCAAAGCAGTGTGTAGAGGGAAATTTATAGCACTAAATGCCCACAAGAGAAAGGAGGACAGATCTAAAATTAACACCCTAACATCACAATTAAATGAACTAGAGAAGCAAGAACAAACAAATTCAAAAGCTAGCAGAAGATAATAAATAACTAAGATCAGAGCAGAACTGAAAGAGATAGAGACACAAAAAAAGAAACTTCAAAAAACTCAATGAATCCAGGAGCTGGTTTTTTGAAAAGATCAACAAAATAGATATACTGCTAGCCAGCCTAATAAAGAAGAGAGAAGAATCAAATAGACACGATAAAAAATGATAAAGGGGATATCGCCACTCATCCCACAGAAATACAAACTACCATCAGAGAATACTATAAACACCTCTATGCAAATAAACTAGAAAATCAAGAAGAAATGAATAAAATTCCTGGACATATACACCCTCCCAAGACTAAACCAGGAAGAAGCTGAATCCCTGAATAGACCAATAACAAGGTCTGAAGTTGAGGCAATAATTAAAAACCTACCAACAAAAAAAATCCAGGACCAGATGGATTCACAGCCGAATTCTATCAAAGTTACAAAGAGGAGCTGGCACCATTGCTTCTAAAACTATTCCAATCAATAGAAAAAGAGATTATCCTCCTTAACTGATTTTATGAGGCCAGCATCATCCTGATACCAAAACCTTGTCAAGGCATAACAAAAAAAGAAAATTTCAGGCCAATATCCCTGATGAACATCGCTGTGAAAATCCTCAATGGAATATTGGCAAACCAAATCCAGCAACACATCAAAAAGCTTATCCACCACAATCAAGTAGGCATCATCCCTGAGATGCAAGACTAGTTCAACATATACAAATCAATAAACACAATTCATCACATAAACAGAACCAAAGAGAAAAACCACATGATTATCTCAATATATGCAGAAAAGGCCTTCAACAAAATTCAGCAGCTCTTCAAGCTAAAAACTCTCAATAAACTAGGTATCAATGGAATGTATCTCAAGATAATAAGAGCTATTTATGACAAACCCACAGCCAATATCATACAGAATGGGCAAAAAATGGAAACATTCCCTTTGAAAACCAGCACAAGACAAGAATGCCTCTTTTACCACTCCAATTCAATGTAATATTGGAAGTTCTGGCCAGGGCAATCAGGCAAGAAAAAGAAATAAAGGATATTAAATTAGGAAAAGAGGAAGTCCAGTTGTCTCTGTTTGCAGATGACATGATTGTATATTTAGAATACTCCATTGTCTCAGCCCCAAATCTCTGTAAGCTGATAAGCAACTTCAGCAAAGTCTCAGGATACAAAATCAATGTGCAAAACCCACAGGCATTCCTATAAACCAATAATAGACAAACAGAGAGACAAATCATGAGTGAATTTCCATTCACAATTGCTACAAAGAGAACAAAATACCTAGGAATACAACTTACAAGAAACATGAAAGGACCTTTTCGAGGGGAACTACAAACCACAAGGAGAACTACATGCTAAGGAAATAACAGAGGACACAAACAGAAAAACATTCCATGCTCATTGATGGAGAGAATCAATATCGTAAAAATAGCCATACTTCCCAAAGTAATTTAAAAATTCAATGCTATCCATATCAAGCTACCAGTGACTTTCTTCACATAATTATAAAAAGCTGCCTATATTTCATATAGAGCCAAAAACAAACAAACAAACAAACAAAACCAAGTTCCCATATAGTCAAGACAAACCTAAGCAAAAAGAACAAAGCTGGAGGCATCTGACTTCAAACTATACTACAAGTCTAGAATAACAAAAGCAGCATGGTACTGGTACCAAAACAGATATATAGATCAATGGAACAGAATAGAGGCCTCAGAAATAACACTGCACCTCTATAACCATCTAATCTTTGACAAATCTGACAAAAGCGAGCAATGGGGAAAGGATTCCCTATTTAATAAATGATGTTGGGAAAACTGGCTAGTCATGTGCAGAAAGCTGAAACTAGATCCCTTATGTATACCTTATACAAAAATTAACTCAAGGTGGATTAAAAACTTAAAGATAAGACCTAAAACCATAAAAACCTAAGCAGTACCATTTAGGGCATAGGCATGGGCAAAGACTTCATGACTAAAACACCAAAAACAATGGTAACAAAAGACAAAATAGACAAATGGGACCTAATTATAAAGAGTTTCTGTACAGCAAAAGAAACTGTCATCAGAGTGAACATGCAACCTGCAGAATGGGATAAAATATTTGCAATCTATCTGTCTGACAAAGGGCTAATATCAAGAATCTACAAAGAACTTAAATTTACAAGAAAAAAAAGCCCCATCAAAAAGTGGGCAAAGGATGTGAATAGACACTTTTCAAAAGAAGACATTTATGCAGCCAAAAAACATCTGAAAAAAAGCTCATCATCCCTGGTCATTAGAGAAATGCAAATCAAAACCACAATGAGATACCACCTTGTGCCAATTAGAATGACAATCATTAAAGAGTCAGGAAACAACAGATGCTGGAGAGGATGTGGAGAAATAGGAATACTTTTACACTGTTGTGCGAGTGTAAATTAGTTCAACCATTGTGGAAGACAGTGTGGCGATTCCTCAAGGATCTAGAACTAGAAATACCATTTGACTCAGCAATCCCATTAGCAGGTATATACGCAAAAGATTATAAATCATTTCACCATAAAGACACATGCTCATATATGTTTATTGTGGGATTATTCACAATAGCAAAGACTTGAAACCAACCCAATTGCCCATCAGTAATAGATTATATAAAGAAAATGTGACACGTACACCATTAAATACTATGCAGCCATAAAAAATGATGAGTTTACATCCTTTGCAGGGACATAGATGAAGCTGGAATCCATTATTCTCAGCAAACTAACACAAGAACAGAAAATCAAACACTGCATGTTCTCACTCTCACCCAAGTGTGAGTTGAACAATGAGAACACTTGGACACAGAGAGGGGAACATCACACACAGGGCCTGTTGCAAGGAAGGAGGCTAGGGGAGGGATAGCATTAGAAGAAATAACTAATGTGGATGATGGGTTGATGGATGCAGCAAACCACCATGGCACGTGTATACCTATGTAACAAACCTGCACTTTTCAGCACATGCACCCCAGAATTTAAAGTATAATAATTTTTTAAAAAATGAAAAAACAAGCATGAAAGAAAGTGGTACATTGCACATATTTATATTTTAAGGAATTTTTTTCTTCTAAAAACATAATACTTAGCAAGCCTCAGATATGCCACATTAAAATTAACTAGCAATCTTTTTTTTTTTAAGGAAATGGAAAAGTTTATTAGCAAAAGCAATCAAAATGATGTGATTGCCCTACTTGTGTGTCTACTTTGCTTATACACTTGTGGTTGGATCTCATTTCTCCTGACAGTGAATATAAGCTTTTCAGTGTTTTTCCATTGCTTCACAGGAGAATTTATGAGAATATTTTATCATTATTACTGGGTAACCCATACATGTCTATATGTATATATACAGACTTTAATCTAGTTCAGTAAATGATTGATTTCAGTTTTGAATACTGAGGCATTAAAACAAACAAGAAAAAATGTGATAATCCAATTTAATACAGAAAAGGACTAATATGCTTCATTAAATGCCTCTTCATAAAAACATAATTTTTAAAAAGATATTTTCCTGGGGTATTTTTTCACAACTTTTGGATACATTCTTTCATTCATATTGCCTGTAAGTTTTACTTTATTTGATGGAAAGTTTATTCAAATAAAGATATAATCCGTGTGTGTGTTTGTGTATGTGTGTGTGTGTGTATTAATCTTTCAGCATTAATTGTGCATTATGTTCTGCTCCCTCATAGCTGTGTGTGTGTGTGTGTGTTCGTGTGTGTGTATTAGTCTTTCATGATTATTAATTGAGCATCATGTTCTTCTCCCTCACAGGTGTGTGTGTGTCTGTGTGTGTGTGTGTATTAGTCTTTCATGATTATTAATTGAGCATCATGTTCTGCTCCCTCACAGGTGTGTGTGTGTCTCTCTGTGTGTGTGTGTGTGTGTATTAGTCTTTCATGATTATTAATTGAGCATCATGTTCTGCTCCCTCACAGGTGTGTGTGTGTCTGTGTGTGTGTGTGTATTAGTCTTTCATCATTATTAATTGAACATCATGTTCTGCTCCCTCACAGGTGTGGGGGTGTGTGGGGGTGTGTGTGTGTGTGTGTGTGTATGCATACACACACAGAAGTATCTTTGATTTTTTTTGTAATTATCTTAAATATGGAAAAGGGTGGCTTGAGTTAGTAGAAGAAAAACCCAAAATTAGAAGTATCTTTGATCTTTTTTGTAATTGTTACAGAAAGAGTGGAAAGAAACTTCACGAGATCCGCTGGCATTCAGTGGCCGGAAAACAGTTGCAGTATGTCATTATGATTCTAAAAACCACATATTATTCTAAAGCATATAATAAAACATTATTCTAAAGCAAATAAAGCAATCTGCATGACTAGATAGATAGGATTAATGTCTTTTCCTTGAAATATCATTCAAAAGAACTTTTTTTAATGAAATAACTTGACACAATCAGATATTTCACAATAAATGACAGTTTTGTACACTGAAGCTAACAGCCTTCTTTCTCAGAAATATGCCAGAGAAAACAAGCAACACTGGAACACTGGGTACGTAGCGAAGTGTGTTGGAGGTAAGGACATTTTAGGAAGAAGACCACAGAGGACCTTAAATACCCAGCTAGAGATCTTAAAATATATTCTCTAGGTGCCATCAAATGATTTTGAGTGATGTGTTTAGAGTGTCTTAAAGAGCTTATTGAATCTTAAACATGGAAAAGAGTGGCTTGAGTTGGGTATAGCTGGTAGAAGAAAAACCCAAAATTAGAAGGACACTGAAATATATCAATATTAACAACAATGATAAAGGTTATTACTAACCATAATTAAAATGGAATTGAATCTTAGCCACTGCCTTTGGGCAGGATGGCTTAATAAATATACAGAAAAAGCAAATAATGATCAGTCTGGGAGATCAAGAAAAATAGAAAGAATACAGTCATTTGGGTCAATTATAATCGCTTTCCTAGTCCAGTTGTTACCATTAAGTAGGACTGTGGTTTATAGTCATGGTTCACTCCTCCCAGAGCTGTGTGTCCCTGGAGTCTGATATCCTCCATCTTTTAGGCTCTGTCTCAATGAAACATTTACATTTTATTTGCAGTACAGTGGCTGTCACATGAATCTTCAATTCAAAGCATTATCCTGTGCGATGCAGCTTTTATTCACTTTAAAGGCACTTAGGTAAGTCATTGCTGTTGATTGTATGACTTGAATGTGGAGGTGAATAGTAAATCTGTAACATCCTAACCATCATTCAAGAAAGAACTAATTGGACTCACTGACTCAGATTCTGTAAATCTTTTTGCCACAATAGCTACATTAGAACAGATAGCTTAAAATAGCTTAATACCACAATATAGTACATTTACTAGCTTTTTCACAACAAAAGGAACTTTGGCTTGAGTTTCAAATTTACATAAAATTTGGTGTGTTTTTTTGATATAAAAAAACAAAGTCACCATCTAGTTGACAACAATTATTTATGACACCATTGTAAAATATATGAAAATGAAACAGGTTAAGATTATTAAATTTAGCAAAAACTATTTAAAAATTATGTCTTCAATGTTTGTTTTTGTTTTAAAGGACTATTTTACTATAACTTAAGTATGGGTAGTCATCTTTTGGTCATGTCTGGGTTTCACATTTTCTATATCTATTTATCCATTGATAGGTATTTAAGTTGATTTCATATTTTGGCTACTGTGAGTAGTGTAGCAATAAACATGGGAGTGCAGACAACTCTTCATTATACTGATTTTCATTCTTTTAAATATATGCCCAGCATATATTGTTGGCTCATATGGTAATTCTATTTTTAGTTTTTGGAGGAACCTCTATAGCATTTTCCACAGAGGCTGCATTAATTTACGTTCTCATCAACAGTGTACAAGTGTTCCCCTTCCTCCACATCCTCACCAGCATTTGTTACTTTCTGTCTTTTGGATAGTAGCCGTTTTAACTAGGGTGAGATAATATTGCTTGTGGTTTTGATTTTGATTTCCATGACAGTTAGTGAATATTACACACTTGAATATGTAACTATATTATATGTAACATTGATAGCACATTAAATTATAATGTTTATTATTTCATGATATTATATTGTAAGTGTGTAAGTTAATTTAATTGTTAAATACTATACATATTCAAACAGAGTAAACACATTTTATTCAAAGTCCATGGAATAATTTAAAATTTTGTTCTTGTTCATGTGGTTTGACTCTGTTCCCACCCAAATCTCATCTCAAATGGTAATCCCCATAATCTCCATGTGTCATGGGTGGTACCTGATGGGAGGTGATTAGAACATGTGGGTGGTTCTTCCATGCCGTTCTCATGATGGTAAGTGAGTTCTCATGAGATCTGATGGCTTTATAAGTGTTTGACAGTTCCTCCTACACACTCTCTCTCTTGCCTGCTGCCATATAAGACATGGCTGCCTCTCTTCTGCCATAATTATAAGTTTCCCGAAGACTTCCTTCCCAGATACGTGGAACTGTGAGCCAATTAAACCTCTTTTCTTTAAAAATTACCCAGTCTTGGGTAGTATCTTTATAGTAGTGTGAAAACAGACTAATACACTTATAATCCCCCAAAAAAACTTTCATTAAATCCACCAAAGTAGAAAGTTTCTATGAAGAACGTGCAATAAAACAGAAAATAAAAAGAACAAAATTTAAATCAATAAAGCTACAACCAATTAATTGTTAAACTTATATAATTTTTGGATGAAGTATATAGCCAAAACTTCAATTATATAATATTTTTTAAATGCTAACAATGTGATGCATCGCAAAACAGTACTTACAGTCATTTTTTCTCTCATAAATTCTTGAATTATTTGAAAAATAAAAATTTGTGCAAGTAAGTTTTATAAGCCTAAGGAAATTGTGCAAATTCTAATGAGTGAATTAGAAAACTTTTTTAAAAAGAAGAGTAGAGGGAGGAATAGCATTAGAAGAAATACCTAATGCAAAGAACGGGTTAAAGAATGCAACAAATCACCATGGCACTTGTATACCTACATAACAAACCTGCACGTTCTGCACATGTGACTCAGAACTTAAAGTATAATAGTAATAATAAGAAAATGCATCAAAAATATTGAATCCTTCTTGAATATGGTACCTGGGAAAAAGAAGATAAAATAAAAAAAATTTTAAAAGAAGAGTAGAAGTGATATACAGGAGACAGTTCTTCGAGAAAAAATAAAATAAATATAGGTCTAATAAATAAAACAGAAACAAATTTAATGGGCAAAATTACAAATGAAAATAAGAGTTCAGCAGATTTTATATTTTAATTATAATCAAATATTATTTATAATGCTGTACTAAAGAACTTAAAAACTCCAAATGGATGTTTTTGTGATTGATTCAATAGAGAATAGAAACCCAGAATAGCTTAATAATAATGCACAAGGAAACTTAAAACCTCTCCATGTGTCAAACACTTTTTTCTAAAATATGCCCAGAGGCCAAATGACTTACAGATACGTTCTTTCAAATTTTGAAGAAGCTCCTAGTTTCCATAGCATATAAATTCTTTCAGTGCATATAAAAAGATAGAGTGCTTCACAAATCATTTTACGAAAGTTGTACCATTGTGATGGTAAATCTTGACAATGATCTCATAGCACTTGATCTTGACCATAAATTTAAATTTAAATTAAATTACAAAAGTAAACCTGCAAAACAACCTCCCATTATAAGTACAAAACTGGAATATTAAAAAAATGTGATTTGAGAAAAGGGGTTTTTTAGAAGAATATGACACTAAGATTGATATGGGAAACTAAAGTGGAAAAATGGCCATATGTAATTACAAATTTTAAAGAATAGAATTAAGACAGATATTTTCTTTCATGGAATAGATAATACCCCGGCAAAAGAAGTTAACCTGGGTTTGAATCCAGGCTCCACCAATGAGCTTTTCATCATTTTGCAAGTCTCTTAACATGTCTAACTTTCTCTCACCTCATCTTTCAAAGGAGAATAATAAACACCTCAAAAGTGCCTTGTGTAAACAGAATCATATAAAAGATATAAAGATTTTTATATGACCCCTGGTGTATAGCAAGTGCTTGTGTTAGCAACTTTTCTAATTAATGCAACTAGCATTAATTTCAGGAATCAAAATAATATAACATTGGCATGAGAATCAAAAGACCAATCATGAATCAAGAAGCTATGAAATAGGAATTATTTGAAATTATTTCATTTATTACAGGCACATTAGCAGAAATTATTAAAGAAAAATTAGGATTATTTAAAAATAGCTCTGTGATAATATCTAGCTGATTGTCCCATCATCAATTATTGACTAGTTTGTCTTCATAGAATATAAGTCTCATAGTGCAGACCTGATTCAGGGCAAGCTAAACATTTCTAATTTTAAAAATTTTTCTTATCCAAGTTCTTAACATAACTCTAGTGTCAGGTTTAACAATTTGCCACAATGGCTCGCAGAACTCAGAAAACTACTTTACTTACTATTACCACTTTATTATAGTGGATACAACTCAAACAGCCAAATGGAAGAGTTGCACAGGGCAAGGTATTTGGTATTTTGTTTTATTCTATCTGCATAATCTGTATTTTTTTATTTTTGCCGTTAATTTTTTGCTCAGAGTAACTCAATTTTTACAAATAATAAAGTTTCACTAGATATTGTCCTCCTTAGATATTTTGAAATGAGTTTCCAGTAGAATAAAATTCATTATATGCTAAATATAATTAAGTGTATATATTCTTTTTTTGGATTTTTAAACTATTCTTTAAGTTCTGGGGTACATGTGCAGAATGTACAGGTTTTTTACATAGGTATACATGTGCCATGGTGGTGTGCTGCATCCATCAACCCATCATCTACATTAGGTATTTCTCCTAGTGCTACCCCTCCCCTATTCCCCCACCCCCTGCTTTCCATCCCCTACCCTCCCATATCCCAACACGCCCTGGTGTGTGATGTTCCCCTCCCTGTGTCCATGTGTTATCATCCTTCAGTACCCACTTATGACTGAGAACATGAAGTGTTTGGTTTTCTGTTCTTGTGTCAGTTTGCTGAAAATAATAGTTTCCAGCTTTATCCATGTTTCTGCAAAGGTTATGAACTCATCCTTTTTATGGCTGTATAGTATTTCATAGTATACATGTGCCACATTCTCTTTAGGATAGTTAGTTCTTCTTGTTGCATTGATCTTTTTACCATTATGTAATGCCCTTCTTTATCTGTTTAGATCTTGGTTGATTTAAAATCTGTTTTATCAAAGACTAGAATTGTGATCTCTGCTTTCTTTTTGCTTGGTAAATCTTTCTCCATCCCTTTATTTTGATCCTATGTGTGTCTTTGCACATGAGATGGGTCTCCTGAATACAGCAGATCAATGGGTCTTAACTCTTTTTCCAACTTGACAGTCTGTGTTTTTTAATTGGGGCATTTAGCCCATTTACATTTAACATTAATATTGTTATCTGTGGATTTGATCCTGTCATTTTCATGCTAGCTGGGTATTTTTCCCATTAGTTGATGCCGTTTCTTCTTAGTGTTGATGGTCACTCTTTGTCCACCCTAAAATACCAACAACAGCTAAGAATACAGACAAAATAAAACTTCCTTGTATTTCACCAATTGATCTTCTACATGACTGTCAATTAGTAATTCTATATCTAATTTAAATACAGTACCATGAGAAGAATCTTTTTCGTGTGTGTATCTCATACCTGATGCTGATTATCTAAGAAGATGAAAATAGTTTATCTCTATGCAAACCTCAAGAAAAACATATATAAGCAAAATATTTTAGAGAAACGTTGTCTGAAGAAAGATTCTAAAATAGATTGCCAGCCTGCTATGACTAGGTTATGATAAGGGGCACAGGGAGGTGCAGCTGACCTTGTGGAACCTACAGTCTAGTTTTTCTCCTTATCTAGACAAATTAAATTCCAGAATTATAGAGAATGGGCACATATATTAAACCATTATAAGAAATATCCAAAATGATGGAAAATGGGAAAGGTCCAAGAATGAAGCCAGAAAAAAAGTATTTAGATGGTTGAATGAGGGGAAAACATAGATGCCAAATAAATTTAAAAGGTAGGATTAGCAATAATTCCAGGAAAACTTCTATAACAGGTTACTTAAAGGGGGTAGGTGATTTTTGACCATTTAGGAAGAAGTGCTCTTAAGTGTTTAATTTGTTAAGCAACTTGTCAATTTGTAATATACTATTTCTATTATATTTTTTTCCTAAGGGGATGTCTGGGTTGAACTCTGAAACCCTGAAGTCTATAATTATTTCTCTTGGGGCACTTTGCCAGTGTAAATGGCAAATTTTAATTTTTAACTTAAGCACAAAGCCATCAGTGATTTTTTTTCTATTTGAGAGACAGCTATATGCACTACCCCTGCCTAAATCATTGAATTATTGTAATTCTATGAGTCAATCTTTTTTCCTTTGTATGCCTTTATATTCCAGATTTACTCAACTAGGATGATTTTTTCCTTCATTGCTTTTCAGCTTCATTCAAGAACACCAGATTTTTCTCCTACCCTCAACATGTAAGTTAAAAGGGATTCTAAATGTTTCAATGAAAGATAAACTTCATGTCCTTCAAATGAAGAGAAGCTGAAAAGATAAATAGAATATGATGAGTAGCAAGAATTGAGAGAAAATGTAGTAAAAGGGAGAGTTTTCTATCATTAAAATAAGAAAAATTACCACAATCTTCCCCCAACCATTAATGTAACCGTTTGATAGTAAACACAGGAAACAAATAGGGATTGAGTTAGATTGGAAAACTTGGCTAGGACCTAGAGTCCAATTTGGTCTTCCTTCTCTTCTGCCAAAGAAGTGACTTATTCATGTAATTGCAGGCAGCATTATGCTTGACAGAACATCTTGGACAAAACAGATCCAGGCGCCACATTTTTTGCATGGTGAATATAAGCACCACAAGGTCCCTGAATCTTACAGATGGCCATGGTATGCAATACAAAGAGGGGACATGAAAGTTTATTAAGAGAGCAGGCAGACAGGAGAGGGGCTGGACATTCTCTCCCACCCCCCAGTTCTGTCCTTTGCTGGAGATTCTTCTCCACATTATTGAAGTCCTGGAATAATCGTAAAATAATTACTCTCCCCAAAAATAACACCCAAGGAAGAGTAAAAAACAACTCTAAAAAACATTGTAACAAAGCAAAAAGGGAGGATGACAACAAAGATGAAAGAGACAATTTCAAATATTTAACCTGAAATTAAGATTAAAAGCTACTACCTGGAAATCTTTAGTAAGCTGCTTTCATCTTTTAAGTTAGTGAGTTAGCATAGTAATCACAATTACTTTGGACTCATCAGGTGAATTAAATTATATGAAATAGCAACCTCCTCTTACCCATTCATCCCAGCATTCACAAAGGAGAAACTTTGTATGGCTTTAATAAGTGCAAGAAAGACAATCTCTCAAGAGGGATACTAATAAGTCTCTGAGACAAACATTACTTAATTCCTTTATTCCATTAGTGATTTGGAAAATGTTTGGTTGATGATTTTATTTTAGAGCAAAATAATATTTCATTGTACCTTGCTACTCATAAAGTGATCCTCAGACCAGCAACATTAACAGTCCCTAGAAGGGCAACAGAAATTAAGGTTCCTAGGCTCACTGGGAACCCACTGAATCCCAACTGGCATTTAAAGAAGATAAGAGTCCCAGGTGATTCATATGTGTATTTAAGTATAATAGATTCTTCAAAATAAATTATGAATTATTAAAATACAGCTTTTGACTTTCATAAAAATAGTATGTTCCAAAGAGTTGCTTGTGTTAGAAATAAAATGTTCACCTTAATAAACTCAGACTATATTTCACATGTCTATATTATCCTCAAATGAATGAGTTCAGAATTGAAGTCAACATATCAGATAATGTAAATTATTTTTATTTTGCATCTTTCTTTATTCAGGTTCTTACAGAAGGATTTAGTTACTATAACTGAAGAATTGAGAACTGATCAGCAAAAAGTGCTCTGAGAGTGTTTGGTTGGAAGTGGATCCAGATGGCTCTGCGAGTCTCCAACAGCCTGTATGCTTAAGTATAGCTAACTCCTCCAAGCTGTTCTGCAGCATGGTACCTCTGCTCTCTAACGAACAATAGCAGAGGACTACCATGGGCCTTTAAATAACTGCCAGGTAAGACCTGCACTAAATATGTATGCAGGACAGAGCAGGAAGTTAGGGAAGCTGGACGAAACTTTCAAAGTGAAATATCTAGGATAAATTTTCTGAAAAAAAGATTGAAGCTGTGTGACAGTAGGAGACATGAAATAAGGAAATATAGGTCCTTTTCTCAGGGTAATTAAGAATAAGATTATTCTTTGGCCTGCATCAATACATTAAATTTTTCCTTCAAGTTTGTATTATGCACCCTCCTCTGCATTCTACTTAGAGTATATTTGCATATCGATAATTTATAGGGGATAAGAGAAAGTTGCCTCCTAGACTGATTTTATCTTAATGACAGTATCCAAATGTTTAAAAAATGATCATACAACCAATTCAATGTTTACCTAATATAAAAATATTTTAAACCTAAAATGCAGGTTTTATTTATGTTACAACATCTGAAAATGCATCCCAAGTCCCTATGAGTTTCTGAGGTCTCTGCTTTGTTAACCATGAGCTAGAACTGGCTAATGATTTGTCAAAGGCAGCGAAACTTACAGCAAATAAATAGACCTGATTTTTGCATGTTGGATTATCTTCAGATCTCACCTCTAACTCACAGCTGTTGATTATTAATAATCATGTTTTCAATGTAAAAAAAGTAAACAGACCAATTACTTCATAATTAGACAATTTTAATAAGTGAAAGAGACTGATAAATAAATCTGTATTTTTACAAAAATGACTATGACATTCAAAGTTTTTGTTGATATTGCACACTGTTATGGACTGAATATTTGTATCTCCCCCAAATTCCTATGTTGAAGCCCTAACCCCCAGTGTGGTGGCAATTGGAGATGGAATTTTGGAGATAAGGTCTTAAGAGTGGGGCCTTAATCTTATGAGATTGGTGTCCTTATAAAAAGAGGAGGCATAAGAGTCTTCTCTTTCTTCCTTTCTCTCTCTCCCCTCTCCTTCCTTTCACCCTTCCCCTCTCCCTCCCTGACAATCTGCAAGTACCCATGAAGAAGAGATCATGTGAGTAACACAGTGAGACAGTAAAGTAACAGCAGCCTACAAGCCAAGAGGCCTTAGAATGAAACTAACCCTGCCAGCACCTTGATCTTGGACCTCCCAGCCTTCATAATTGTGAGAAATAAATTGCTGTTCTTTATGTCACTGAGTCTATGGCATTTTGTAATAGGATTCCACGCAGACTAGTGCACACTTCAAGTAATTTATGTTCCAAATTATTTGACAGTAGGCATAGACAAAGGAAAAGGTCAATTTGACTATTAGATTATGATATTTCAAATATAATCATTAAAGACAAATATGAGAAAACTGACCTAGAAATGCAAGTTACTAGATGCCAGAGAAATTTGGAATGCTTCCTTTTTTGCTTTATTGAATCAAGTAAATCTAAAATATATTTAAAAAATAGTAATGACAAACCATGTCCTGATTTCTGAAAACAGGCAATGTAAAAGCAGTACTATATACAACTTAATAAACATATCAAAAAGGTTAAATGCATACATAATACATAAATGTTTTCACACAAAATTCTAACATTGGCCCAAAATTACTAGTAAGAATAGAAAAAAAGTGCATATATTAAGAACCAGAGACATACAATGAAGATTATTAGATATAATGAAGCTATGAAGCTAAGAATAAAATCTCTGAATCACTGTTGATATTGAATCTAAGAATCCTTAAGGTAGTGTACTAGGAAAATCTTGTTTAAAAGCATCTGTACATAACTAACAATTCCATGTTACAAATAGAATCTTAGAACAAATCTGTGTATGTGAGTGTTTTCTTCAAGGAATAAATAAAACACGATATTCTAAAAGCTACATTTTATACACATACACAAAATTGTCTTTCTCACATAATTTGTATAGTGCTGAAATTCCAGGAAGATATTTTCTAGTGTATCTGTAGAATGCTATGAAAATTATCCAGAACAAAATGGTTATATCTGATTAAAATCCACGTGAGCCAGAATTTATTTGTTTTCATCATTCTCATATTCCTTGTGCTGAGAACATAGCAGGGACTCAATAAATGCCACACAGCAGGGACTTAATAAATATTGAATGAGTGACTGAATTGACAGGAATCAGAATATGCTACCCTGAAACATAACGCCTTGGCATATTGGATACATTAAGCTAAAGAAATTTGAGTAACAGCAGGTTCAGGAAGAGCTCTCTGACCTCCCCCTTCACAAGACCCTCATATGAGAGATGCCATTCTTATAGCCAAAAGAAACATCCTATGTCCAAAGACAGAGGGATTCCAAGAGGAATCTGAGTGAACGCCTTTGTCTTACTATATTTTTCCATGATCTTCCATCCTTCATCAAACCCAACATAAAAACACTTAGATTTAATTATTTCTTCAGGTCTTCATTTCTTTGCAACTGACATTAAATAAATTAGCATGTTTTTCTCTTGCTCATAGATCAATCTAATTTAAAGGGTCCGATGGGTAAAAGATTTTTTTTCCTTCCCTAAAGAATGAATATATTGGCCAGGGTTTTCTAAAGGGAGAGAACTAATAGGATAGATGTATGTATGAAGGAGAGTTTATGGAGTATTTACTCACACGATCACAAGGTAAAGTCCCACAATAGGTCATCTGCAAGCTGAGGAACAGGGAAGTCAATCCAAGTCCCCAAACCTCAAGAGCAGAGAAGCTGACAGTGCAGCCTTCAGTCTGTGGCCAAAGGCCCCAACAGTCCCTGGCAAATCACTGGTGTAAGTTTAAGAGCCCAAAAGCTGAAAAACTTGGAGTCTGATGTTCGAGGGCAGGAAGCATCCAGCACGGGAGAAAAATGAAGGCCAGAAGCCTCAATCAGTCAAGTCCTCCCATGTTTTTCTGCCTGCTTTATTTTAGCCACACTGGCAGCTGGTGCCCACCCAGATTGAAGGTGGGTCTTCCTCTCCCAGTCCACTGTCTAAAATATCAATCTCCTTTGGCAACACCCTCACAGATACACCTAGGAACTTTGCATCCTTCAATCCAAACAAGTTGACACTCAATCTTAACAATAAGTGAACACTGTTTAAGTTGTAAAGTTATCTTCATTAAAACTACTCTAGTGGTGTTTGACAATATTAATTATAAGTACTTATAAATAACAGAAGAAAGATATTCAATAGACATTTAATATTATTGTTTAATATACTTAATAGCTAATGAACAATAAAATTTCCATGTAGGTTTTTACAGGTATCACTATCTTAAACTTCATTTGCTTGTATGCCAGTTTCTAGTTATCTCACTCATTAGGATGAAAAGTCTATAAGAGCAATGGCTTTGTTTTATAAACACCTGTACTTATGGTGCTGAAAACAATGTTTGTCAAATAGCAAGTGCTCAAAAAACTGTTTGCTAAGTGAAAGAATAAATGTAAAGCACAGGTTCTCAAACCAGTTTAGATGCTGAGGCATCTAGAAATTATGCTTGATATACTTTTTAAAAAATACTGTAACAGGCAGAGCATGGAGGCTCACACCTGTAATCCCAACACATCAGGAAGCTGAGGAAGGAGGACTGCTTGAAGGCAGGTATTTGAGATCAGCCTGGGAAACAAATTGATATGGTTTGACTGTGTCCCCACTCAAATCTCAATTTGAATGTTATCTCCCAGAATTCCCACATGCTGTGGGAGGGACACAGGAGGAGGTAATTGAATCATGGGGACTGGTCTTTCCTGTGCTATTCTCATGACGATTAATAAGCCTCTTGAGATCTCATGGGTTTATCAGGGGTTTCTGCTTTTACTTTTTCCTCATTTTTTCTTGCCACTTCCATGTGAGAAGTGCCTTTCACCTCAGGCTGTAATTCTGAGGTCTCCCCAACCATGTGGAACTATAAGTCCAATGAAACATTTTTTTCTTCCCAGTCTCAAGTATGTCTTTATTAGAACCATGGAAACAGACTAATGCACAAAGCCAGACCCAATTTCTACCAAAAATAAAACAAATTTAAGCAGAGATGGCTGTGCACAACTATAGTCCCAGATACTCAGGAGGCAGAAGCAGGAGGATCAATTGCGCCCAGGAATTTGAGGCTGCAGTGAGCTTTAATCATGCCACTGTACTCCAACCTGCATGACAGAATGGAGAGTGAATCCCCACCTTTTTAAAGAAAAAAATAAAGATAAATGAAGAGAGAGTAAAATATCCAAATACTAAGTTTAAAAGTACTAAGCTTAAAATTGGATAAAAATCATGCAATACTATCTGGAATTGTAAATTATAGATTAGATAATATATGTTAATTTTTTTGTTTCTACTTTAACTCCCCCACTCAAAATTTCAAATATGATAAAGTGTGGAGTATCTACCAAGTGTCTTGAACACAATATTTGTACTTTAAATGTGATTGGGTTTAGATTATAACTGCAAGTTATTTAAACTCAGAGCACCAGCATTGCATTCGTAAAATGCATTTGCTGTGCTAATACATGTCCCTTTTCTGTCTTGTGCAATGTTAGAGTCAATAAAAATAGAATTTTTAAAATGCCAGCAGGTTATTAAAGGTGACACAAGTCCTTTCATTAAAATAATTCTATTATTATCATCTGAATGCTAACATCAGCTTCTAGAATCTAAAGGCCAATTTCTATAGAATCTCTGTACTTTTGTCTTAGTCTGTTTGGTTGCTACATCAGAGTACCATAAGGTGAATGACTTATAAACAACAGAAATTTATTTTTAATAGTTCTGAAAGCTGGAAATGTAACTGCCCAATGGGTTCACCTGACCTGCTGCGTAGACAGTGTTGATTTCTCAAGACTGGGGAATTGCAATAGAGAAAGAGTAATTCATGCAGAGCTGGCTGTGCAGAAGACCTGAGTTTTATTATTACTCTAATCGAGTGCTGATTGGTTGGGTCAGAGATGAAATAATAGGGAATTAAAGTTGTCTTCTTCTGCTTAGTCAGTTCCTGGGTGGGGGCCACAGATCAAATGAGCCAGTTTATCAATCTGGTGGTGACAGCTGATCCATCAAGTACAGGGTCTGCAAATATCTCAAGCACTGATCTTAGGAGCTGTGTAGGAAGGGTCAGAATCTTGTAGCTTCCAGCTGCATGACTCTTGAACCATAATTTCTAATCTTGTGCCTAATTTGTTAGTCCTACAAGGGCAGTCTGGTCTCTGGGCAAGGAGGTTTGTTTTGGGAAAGGGCTGTTACCATCTTTGTTATTAACTATAAGTTCCTCCAAAGTTAGTTCAGCCTATACACAGAAATGAACAAGGACAGCTTGGAGATTAGAAGCAAGATGGAGTTGGTTAAGTCAGATCTCTTCCACTGTCTCAGAATTTTGCAATAGCATTTTCAGAAAGAACAAGATCAAGGCACTGGCATTGGCAAATTTGGTGTCTGGTGAGGACATGCTTCTTGGTTCACAGACGGTTGCTTTCTCCGTGTTCTCACATGGTGGAAGAAACAAGAGAGCTCTCAGGGAGCTCTTTTATAAGGCAAGTAATCCCACTCATGAAGATTCCAATCTCATGATGAAATCACCTCCCAAATGCTCTATCTCCTAGTGCTATGACATTGAGTAGTAGAATTTCAACATAAGAATTTAGTGGGGACACAAATATTCAGTCTATAGCAACTACAATGCCAAACATTATAATGTCATAGCATATTTCAGCAGTAACCTAAGTTGAGAAGAATTGCAAAGAAAAGATAATGTAATATTAGATAGATAGCTATTCTTGAAAAGTTTAATATTCAATAAAGATGACTATGTAGGTATTCAAGTTACCTGAGGATTCTATTCCTACATATTAACCTAGGAAATAGGGACATTAGTTGACCAAATAATTACTGGGCAAATAAATACATTAAGGGAAAAAAATCCACATCAGCAATACTTTGAGAAATAAGGTAAGGGCATCAATTTAGCATTGCTTATGGTTTGCCTTTAAATTTTCCAGTAAAAGGAAGATATACTCATCTGCCTCAAATGCATTATTTCTAGAATGCTTGGCCTTTTTGACAACACCTTCATCTCTAAAGGTACTCCTGAAGCTGGCTAAGGGCATCAGACTATGAGCTCCTTGGAGGCAAGGATAGCATCTTGGTTATCACTGGAACTGAGATACAATGCTTAGAAAATGTCTGTAGAGCAAATATGACTGTGCTGAATGTGCCAACCATATATAATTATTTAAAATACACCACACTGTTGTTTGTCATAAACCATTGAAATATCCAGCAATTGTTCTGTGCATCCAAAATCTATCTTGAGGCTGCCTATGACATCCAGGAGAGGCAGAAAATCCATTGTTAGTTCATATTAGAAAAACTACTAGGAATGTTCAGTTCAATTCACTAAAGATTTGTTAGTCTTCTGCTATGTGTCTTTTTATTATACTAGATGCTATAAGAAAATAAAAGACATAAATGTCCTGATCCTTGCACTTAAAAGGTACTTGTCTATTTCTATCCCTGTATATATGTGCCACTACAACTGTTTTCCAAAGAAACTTATCCCTCAATCTTTCACAGTAAGCCACCATAGCATTTTTATTAGGAAACTCAAATAATAAAAAGGGCAGTTCTCATAAATGTTCAATCTGAACAAATAAACAAGGGGCTATAAAGGAACTAAGGGAGTCATAATACTAAGTGAGCAAAGGAAGAAAGAAAGCTACAAGTTAAGTAGCATTATAACTAAAATAATAGCTGAGAATGAAACTATCTCATAGGGAAACAATAAAAAGACAAACACTGCCTGAAAAAAAAAATCATCTGTATCTTATGGGTAGTAGTCTCAATTTTTTCCTTCCTTCTAATCCTTTAGTGATAATTTAGAAGACACCAAATAAAAAGAGATAAAGATAGATGTTTTGAAAACATGAGGTGCCGCTTGTGATTGGTCAACCAGAAGGGTACACAATAAACAGTATAAAAGGAGATATCTTGGTGAAGCCAAGACATCTGCTCCCAATCCTAGTTTCATTGAACAGTTTGATTAAAGGGAAAGGGAATTCATCTAAATTAATGGCTAGTATTTGCATTTTAATGGAACTTTTTGGAAGATGTAGTAACAAAATATTTCATCTATTTCCTCAGGGAAGGCAACAGGAATTCAATTCATTTCAGAATTCTAAAGCAAGTAAAAATATGGTCCCATTCTCATAAGAACAAGCGAAGCAAATCTTTTGAATGTCTTTGAACAAATCAATTCAATGGTAAATCAATAAATATTTTAAAAAGAGAATATTCACAACTCCTTACTTATTTCATCATAATCCAGAGAGAGAAATTGGACCCAGATTTACAAAAAAATCAATAAGTTTGGATCTTTTTATTGAAATTTAACCACATCCAAGTGATAACTGATTGGCAAGTTCTGATCTCCGTCTTCAAAACTGTATCCAGGGCAGTTGGATACATTGATGGATTTAGCTGACTTGTAATAAGCTATTGGTGCACTGTGGCTGTCAATGTGCCAGTTTACTTTTTCATTTTTAGGAATGGCCATGACAAAAAGGCATTTTTATTGTTTGCACACTTCACATTTACTGAATTGAAGAAATAAAACAGGTATTAAGAAGCTTGTTATCTTGAGTGTTAGGCTATTTCTCTAGCATATGAATGGCTACCTAACACTAATATTTTCTAACTAGTAATTATAAGATGAAATAATACTAAATTTTAATAGGAAGTCAAGTATTTTGAAAACATGTTATGTGTTCTTACATCATTTTTCTATGTTTTTTACACAGAAGATGAGAAGCAAAAGGAAGAAATATATTTATCCCTTTTCCACTAATAGGGCAACTGCTTGCGGATGCCAAGTAATTCTTCATGTTTTTCTCAGTGAGTCAGGTCCCAGACTCATGGAGACTGAGATAAACAGAGAATAGATTTACATATAAGATAGCTTATTACATCAAAGTGAACATGCTTTCAATATTGATAAATAAAAAAGTTTGCATTTCCGTTGGTAGTTTCTACCTGGCCAATGTCTTTTTCCCCTTAAAATTTTAATACCAGTTCAAATATATTTGAGAAAGGAAAAAATATCTACTTGGATTGATACGGAACCCTAAGGTCATGGATTTATTATTTATAAAGTCATAAATCCTGGAAAGCAAATTAAAAGTTGTCTTCCTTTTTGCAGGTGAGAGAACTGAAAAGCAGATTATTTAGCTAGAGGAATTACCCACTGTGGGAGGGAGTACAGTGAACCTTAAGCTGAATGGTTCATTGGGCAGTTCAGGTGGTACTCTCAGTCACCCATACCTTCTGAGTTTCACTTTAAATTGATCCTCAGTTTTCTGGTATGAAGCCAAACTGTGAGGAAAGGGTAGATAAAGACCTTTCTAATGAGCATAGAAAGGAGTCACAGAGGGGCGTGGTGGCTCAAGCCTATAGTCCCAGCACTTTGGGAGGCCATGGTGAGTGGATCACTTGAACCCAGGAGTTTGAGGCCAGACTGGGCAATATGTCAAAAACCCATCTGCATAAAAAAAAATTCAAAAATTAGCCAAGCATGTTGGCGTGCCCCTGAAGTCTCAGCTACTCAGTAGGCTAAGATGGTAGGATCGTTTAAGCCTGGGAGGTCAAGGCTGCAGTGAGTTGTGATTGCGCCACTGCACTCCAGCCAGGGAGACACAGGGAGACTCTGTCTCAAAAGAAAAAGAAGGAGAAGGAGAAGGAAAGTGAATCACAAAAGGAAAATGGGAGCAAAAAAGGAAAATGTGAGTAAAACATCATTTTTCTTACAACTGCTTTTCTTCTTTTGAAAACAGTTGTGATTTATTGATTGTTTTCTAATAAGTTGTGGAACTCAGTAGATTAACAAAGACATTACACTGATACCCAAGCTGGGCACCTGTCTCTCTAGATGAAGCCAACAATTATTACTGGAAAATTCACAGAAATGGGGAGGTGGCAAATACAAGACTCTTAAAATGATATAGAGCATAAAATATTCTGCAAATTTCCATTAGAACATTCTGCAAAGTTCCATTAGAAAGGTGGTGGACAAAATGTTCTATGGCCAGAATATGAGAAAACAATATTTGAAATAGCAAAAGTCTAAAGTCCCACTTTCTGCTTACAAACCAGAGTCAAGACATTGATGAAGCTATTATAGACTTAAAAAAAAAAAAATACTGCTGCAGTTAAAGTGAAACCTCTAACTTCTGGGAGTCCCAAACAGGAAGAACAGTCATGCTAATCCGACGAGATGACAAAGGATCTGTCACCCAATCTAACGGCTGCATTTATACACATTCTCCTGCAGTGTGTTTGCAAAGGAAACACTGTTGGCTCTGTGATAACTCAGGAGTAACAAACTGTGCCTACCCTTAACTTGAGGTAGTTAATGTCTTGGCTAGAAAAATAACAAGATGAGTGGCTTTCCATTGATTATTTTTATAGCACTCAACACCATAGCACATGTGCTCGTTAGCCTAATGACCACCACAAATGCTTTGAGGACATGTGGGTGGCTAACAATATGTCAGGCTATATACACCCTGCTATGAAGCCACAGAGAAAATGCAGGCAGAGAAAGAAAAAAAGTTAACAAAAATGCACAATAAATCTGTCAAAGGAAGGACAAAATGTTTCTCCTATGATCTGGGATGGAAAGGGCTAGAAAAGGTCAGGGGAACACTAGAAATCTACAATTGCTGGTCCTTTAGGGAGCCAAAGACATCCCTTGAAAGACTGTACTTCATACTTAGACAGAAATAAGTCTTATTAAAATAACATTATAAAATGGCTGAAGTTTTTACCTGATTTCCCCAATGCTGACTTCGGAATGTTTAAATAAACATCCTGGAGATTCCGTCCCACATGCAGCATGTAAAAGACAGAGAAGCTTCCAAATTCCATGAAGAGAACCAAAGGATTAGCTGAAAATTCTTGAACTCAAATTGTGGGATGAAAGTTATATATTCAGTTTTCTATATACCTTAAGTTCAAAGACAAACTTCAGAAATTATGGAGTGAGGATCTAATTCTAATGATTTTAATTTCAATGCTCTCCTCACCATGAAATTCATAAAAACTCATAAATATCAAACTATTCTAGGAACCAAACATACCATGTTCATTTATTGCTCAATAACATTGTTTCACAGAGCATTTTCTTTTCTTTTTTTTTTTAATTGTACTTTGGGCTCTGGGGTACATGTGCACATCCTGCATCCTGCTGGATTGCCGCATAGGTACACACATGCCATGTTTGTTTGCAGTCTCCATCCCCCCCTGCCCTTGCCTACATCAGGCATTTATTCCTTCCGGTGTTATCCCTCCCCAACCTCCCCGCCCCCCGCCACTGTCCCTCCCCTCTCTTCCCCTCCATCCCCCACCTAGCCCGGTGAGTGTTGTTCTCTTCCCTGTGCCCAAGGTTCTATGGAACATTTGTCTCTCAAAATACTCAAGACAATAGAATTTCATTTTAAAACAAATGCTTGAATGTACCTAAAGATTTACTATGACCATGAGCATATTAAAAGTTGTGAGCAGTCCTACAGCTTAAAAAACAAAAAGTTTTCACCAGATCAATAAAAATAAAGCACAAGGAAAGACAACTACAGACTATTATTTCTTATGAATATAGATGCAAAAATTCTCAACAAAATTTAGCAACAGAAATGAAATCAGTAAGGCAAAGAGATATCTGCACTCACATGCTCATTACAGCACTATTCACAATAGCCAAGGAATGGAATTAACCTAAGTGTCTATCAACAAATAAATGGATAAAGAAAATGCAATTCTAGCTATTTATACAATGGCATACTATTCAGACTTAAAAAGCAGAAAATTCTGTCATTTGCAATGATGTGGGTGAACCTGGAGGACATCCTGCTAAGTGAAATAAAACCAACACTGAAAAATACTGCATGATCTCACTTATGTGAGGAATCTTAAAAGTTGAACTTATAGAAACAGAGAGTAGAATAATGGTTGCCAGGGCTTGTGGGAGGAGTTGGTCAAAAGGTACTAAGTTTCAGCTGGAATGAATAATTTCTGGAGATATATTATATGGCATGGTAACTATAGTTAATAATGTATACTTGAAAAATGCTAAGAAAGTGGATCTAAAATGTTTTCTACACACACACACACACACACACACACATAAAAATATGTGAGATGATGGATATCTTACTTAGTTTCATTTAATTATTTTACAATAGATGCATACATCAAAACACCATGTGATACACATGATTTGTCAATTATCCCTTAACAAAACTTGGGGAGCAGGGAGAATTCAGCAACATATAAAAAGCATTGTACATCATGATGAAGTGGAATTTATTTCAGAAATCCAAGGTAAATTTCACATCTGAAAATCAATTAATGTAATCACAATCCATTTACACAAAATGTTCAAAACTGACAAATCTGTAGAGACAGAATATAGACTGGTGGTTGCCTAGGGCTGAGGCAGGGTGCAGAGAATGGCAAAAATGTGAGATTGTGACTGCTACATAGTCTTGAGTTTCTTTAAAGGGCAATGAAACATTCTAGAATTGGTTGCAGTGATTGTTACACAACCCTGAATATACTAAAAAACCATTGAATTGAATACTTCAAGCAGGTGAATTGTGTCATGTGTGAATTTTATCTCAAGATATTACCAAAAATTATTTTCATAGACTTCCTACATATAATATTATCATTGCTAGAGTAATATTGACAAGGGTTATTTTTGCCTTTGCAAATGCTACTCCTTTTGCCTGGAATGCCAAGCACATTTTCTACTTTTTTTCTGTCTTAAAAACTTCTACTCCTTCATTAATAATCAGCTAAGGTGTCATCACCATTGTAATGTCTTCCATTATTCACTCTGGACCCATGCATGAACCCTGGGTGAGTGGATAGACAGATGATAGATAGATAGATAGACAGATAGATAGATTGATTGATTGGTTGATTGATTTTAAAAATTACAAAGCAATATTTACTCTTACCACATTCAGTTCATACTAATATTTTCTATTGCATATTATTCTAGTCTAGTCAATTTCACTTTTTAAATGTTTTGTGGCCCATTAAATTAATTTCACAGCCCTCTAATGAGAGGCAATCTGCAATTTGAAAACTACTACCAAAAATAAATTTAACCCATATTGTACATTTTAACATAAACATCAGTTAGTTTGTGACAGTGAATATTCTTACCTTGAATTAGTGTTATAGGATGTTATAGTTATTGTCTGTATTCTGCATTTATCTTCTTTTTGAATATTAGAGTTCTGCTATTGTTTTCTGTGTACTGCAGTCCTGAACAACACAGGTGAGTAATTGTTTATGCCAAGGAATTATTTCTATTTGAAGAAACGACTTGATCACTTATTTTAAAATAATGTTTAATTCCTAATTTCCTGCTGTATCTGCCAGAAAATTGTTTTTCCCTCCAATACGCTCTACAAACTGGTGGCTGACTGAGCTATAACTCTCTCCTATATTCTGAGTTTTATATACTCTCCACAAACTCCTTTGTGTTCTGCTCTATGTTCTCCTTTCAATGTGAGCAGATTGGAAACATACTGAAAGCAATTTCAACATGAGCAGAGATATGGGTACAAATGACACTTACTGTGCAATGCAAATAATTGCATCCTATGAATGTGTACCACAAGTAATTTTATAATTGAAATAAGTCATGCCCCAGTGACAAATAGGTTATCCAAACAACATGATTTCAGATTTTCATTTTTCCTTTTGTCATATTTACTTATGATCATTTTTGTTATTGTTTCCGTGTCCATTGTAAAACATTAAATCCAGTCTTTAGATAAGTCATCCGTATGGAGTCGGAGCAATATGAAGCGGGCATAGAGTCTGATAATCACTTCTGTGATACAAGGATAGAGCAATATTGCATATATTTACCTGCAAGTTTATTTTACATATGTCATTTGAACTTATTTTTTTCTACAAATTCCCATTTAGGAAACTGCAGATTATGTGAGTGTGTGTATGAGACAGAGAGTTTCAAAAGGCCCAGAATATATTAATGCATGATAAGTCACATAGCCTGGGTATCAGTAATTTCCTCCTTCAGAAATAATTCCAAAGAAGATGTCCATCAGGAAACACCACAAAAACAGTATTAGGCATAGGGTTTTAGAAGAAATGGCCTTTATTTAAATTCCAGTTTGGGTCCTAGTAGTTATTTTTTCTCTACAAATACTGACTCCATTCTTATATCTACGTTCTATCTAGATATAGCCTGTGCCATATTTTCTTTAAGCTAGAATTTTATGTCTCAGACCCTCATATACTTATTTTTAAGCATTTTCATGCCTCATTCAATTACTCACATACCTTGGCAAATGTCTGTAAACATCATACCTTCATTATAGATCTTTAGAATGGTCCTGACAACCCACAAACTTAAAGAGCACATTATTGACTTTTGTATGTACTGCGGGTTCTTTATAAGGTCCCTAACCTCAAGAGACATGAAATCCAGTTGCAGAGATAAAATAATGATGATTAACCAATAAAGAATGAGAATGTGTGGTGCATATCATAAGTGCTACAGGAATTTTGGAAAAGGAAATATTTCTGAGAATTAATAGTCAATGAAGGATTCTCTTGAAGACTTACACTGCACATAAAGAGGCAGAAAGGGAGAATGTTCCAGGAAAAGGAAATACATTTGGGAGGCTGTGGCCTATAGTGTAATGGGTCTGATGGTTTCGACTTCAACTCTCAAATATATACTTTCTACCTATGCTGTTTTTGAAAAGTTAATGAACATTTCTGAGCCAATAGTATTCTTACTTCAAGAATTAAGACAAAATACCTGTGGTGCTTGGCAACAGTGAGCAATTAATACAAATTTATTGTCTCCTCTTTCCAAAAAAAACATGAATGGAAGTACAGTAGAAAATTAGAAACATTTGTTATTTTACGAATTTGTGGTAAGAAACATGTTTGTTTAGAGTTCATTGCAATCATGAATCCCGATTCACGATTAACAGGTAACACAGTAATAAAACTGAGAGCTTTTCAAAATTCTAAACACCTTAGACATTTATATTCAAATGAAATTACATATGGCAGGATAGCATCTCTTGCCCATTTGCTCCTTGTTACTCATGGCATCCTCATTACTTATGCGGAGGAGACTTGTTGGCATAATGAAGTTATCAAACTCTTTCTGTGAAAAGCAATAGATCTTAAAAAGTAGATACTCCATTAAGAAAAATGTGACAATTCATACTATACAGAAGTTGACAGGAAGGTCAGACAAACTGTAGGGAAGAAAGGCAAAAAATAAAGCAGGGAGAAAATTCACAGTGAAAAGATCTCAGTCTGATGAGAAGGCCACCTGAAAGCTGAATAAAGTTGCCTGCCCCCTCCTGAGACTACCAGTGGAATATTTTCCTAGCTGCCAAGTGTAATATTGGGTCACCGGTGGTAGACAATTGAATTTGTGACCTTTCCAACTGTTACTGAGATTGAAGGCAAGGTTTTCTGAAAACCGAACTGAAGGTTAAATGGAAGTAATAAGGATTACCCAGTTTGGGATTCCCATGCTACTGATGGCCCTCTTCACCCTTCCATCTCCTAGTCACAGCATCAATGTTTTCTGCCTTTTGAGGAAAAATAAAAGAAAAAAATCCTACATTGTCAAAAGATCAATGTTTAAACAAAACCTGTTTTGACAATGAACACTAAGTTTCAGCTGGTCAATATGGCTTTCACAGGACTTGGAGTGTGGCTCCTTTAGCCTGGTCTATCTTTCTTTGTGGCCTGAACACAGCAATTTTGTCATGCTTTTTTGAATGAACTTCACATCTGAGAGTTTCCATTGTTTTCCCACATTTTGTAGGGACAAATGCCCAGGAGTACAATTCTTGAGCCATATGATAGTTGCATGTCTAGTTGTTATTGTTTTTAACCTGCTGAACTGTTGTCAATATTGGCTGTAACATTTTACAGCCCAGCCAGCAATGTATGAGTGTGATCCACTTTCTCTGCTTCCTTGTTAGCATTTGGCTCTAGCTGTGTTTTATTTTAGCCATTCAGTTAGGTAGGATCTCATTCTTTTTTATAGATGAGTAGTACTCCATTGTGTATATGTGCCATATTTTCTTTATCCATTCATCTGTTGATGGACACTTAGGTTGCTTCCAAAGTTTGGCTATAAACAGTGCTACAGCAAACATGGGAGTGCAGATATCTCTTTGATATGTGGATTTCCTTTATTTTGGGTGTATACCCATCAGGAAGATTGTTGAATCCTATAGCAGCTCTATTTTTAGTTTTTTGAAGGATCTCCAAACTGTTCCCTATAATGGTTGTACTAATTCACATTCCCACCAACAGTGTATGAGGGTTGTGTTTTCTCCACATCCTCACAAGAATTTATTATTGTCTGTCTTTTGTGTATAAATCGTTTTAACTGGGGTGAGATAATGTCTCATTATAGATTTGATTTACATTTCTCTGATGATCAATGATGTTGAGCACCTTTTCACATGCCTGTTTGCCATTTGTATGTCTTTTTTGGGGACACATCTATTCAACTCCTTTGCCCATTTTTATTGGATTATTAGAATTTTTTTCCTATAGAGTTGTTTGAGCTCCTTGTATATTCTAATGATTAATCCTGTGCCAGGTGAATAGTTTCCAAATACTTTCTCCCATTTTGTGGGTTGTCTCTTCACTTTGTTGATTGTTTGCTTAGCTGTGCAGAAGCTTTTTAACTTGATGTAATCCTATTTGTCTATTTTTGCTTTGGTTGTCTGGGCTTATGCAGTATTACTCAATAAATTTTGCCCAGACCAATGTCCTAAAGAGATTTCTCTGATGTTTTCTTGCAGTAGTTTCATAGTTAAAAGTCTTAGAGTTAAGTCTTTGATTTGATTTTTGTATCAGGGTAATACTGGGCTCACAGAATGAGTTTGGAAGTGTTCCCTTCTTCTCTATTTTTCAGAATAGTTTCAACAGGATTGGTATTAGTTCTTCTTTAGATGGTTGGTAAAATTTAACAGTGAAGCCATCATGTCCTGGGCCTTTATTTACTGCAAGACTCATTACTTGTTATTGATGTGTTCAGATTTTGTATTTATTTCTTAGTCAATCTTAGTAGGTTGTATATATAAAGGAATTTGTCCATTTATTCTAGGTTTTCCAATTTATTGGCATATAGTTGCTTATAGTAGCCACTAAAAATCTTTTGAGTTTCTTCAATATCAGTTGCAATGTCTTCTTTTTCATTTCTGATTTTATTTGTTTGGATCTTCTTTCTTTTTTTCTTAGTCTGGCTAAAGGTTTGTCAATTTTGTTTATCTTTTCAAACAACTAACTTTTTGTTTTCATTGATATTTTGTTTTTTATTTCAATTTTATTTATTTCTGCTATGATCTTTATTTTTTCTTTTCTTACTAATTTGGGGTTTGGTTTGCCCTTGCTTTTCTAGTTCTTTTAGTTGAATTATTAGATTGTTTATTTGAGCTTTCCCCTCTTTTTGATGTAGGCACTGATAGTGATAAATTTCCTTCTTAGTACTGCTTTTGCAGTGTCCCTTACATTTTGGTATGTTGTGTTTGCATTATTATTTGTTTGAAAAAAATTGTCAATTTCTTTCTTAATTTTTTCTTTGGCCCACTTGTCATTCTGGAGCATATTGCTTAATTTTCACATATTTGTATAGTTTCCAAAATTCATCTTGCCATTAATTTATAGCTTTATCTATTGTGATCAGAGAAGATGCTTCATATTATTTCAAATATTTTTCAATTCTAAGACTTGTTTCATGACCTAACATTTGGTCTATCCTGGAGAATGACCCATGTGTAGAGGGAAATAATGTGTATTCTGCAGCTGTTGGATGTTCTGTAAATATTTATTAGATCTATTTGGTTTATAGTACAGATTAAGTCTGATGTTTCTTTGTTGATTTTCTATCTGGAAGACCTGTCCCATATGAAAGTGTGGTGTTAAAGTCTTTAGCTATTATTTTATTGAGGCCTGTATCTCTCTATATCTCTAATAATATTTCCTTTATATATCTGGATGTTTCAGTGTTGGGTGAATTGCTATGTTCTCTTGCTGAATTGACCCTTTTGTGATTATGTAGTATTCTTCTGTGTCTCTTCTTAGAGTTTTTGTCTTAAAATGTATTTTGTCTGATGTAAGTATGATGACCCATGCTCTTTTTTGTTTTCTGTTGACATGACATATCTTTTTCTCTCCCTTTCTTTTCAGTCTATATGTATACTTATTTTCAGTCTATATGTATACAAGACTTATTGTTCTGTTGCCTGCAAGAAACATATTTAACCTATAAGGTCTTGTCTTTTCATTTATTCAGCTGGCCTATGCCTTTTGATTAGAAAATTTAGTTCATTTACATTGAATGTTGTTGTTAATAAGGGGGACTTATGTCTGCCATTTTGTTATTTGATTTCTGGTTGTTTTGTAGTCTTCCTTCTTTCTTTTATTTCTGCCTTCCTCTAGTGAAGATAATTTTCTCTAGTGATGTGATTTAGTTTCTTGCTTTTTGTTTGTCATGTATCCATTGTATGTTTTTTTAGTTTGAGGTTACCATGAGGCTTGCAAATACTATCTTATAACCCTGTATTTTAACCCGATAACAACTTAACACTATTTTCATAAACAAACAAGCACAAAGAAAACTAGTAAAAATTTACCTTAACTTCTTCCCTCTCTTTTTAACTTTTTGTTGTTTCTATTTATATGTTATTGTGTTGACTGTGTCTTGAAACGTTGCTGTAATTATTATTTTTTATTGGTTCATAGTTTGACCTTTCCACTTAGGATAACAGTAGTTTCCACATCACAGTTACAGTGTTATAGTATCCTGTGTTTTTATGTATACTTACTATTATCAGTAAGTTTTGTACCTTCAGATGATGATTTATTTCTCATTAATATCCTTTTCCTTTCTGGTTGAAATACTTCCTTTAGTATTTCTTGTAGGAGGGCCCTGGTATTTTCGAAGTCCCTCAGCTTTTGTTTGTCTGAGGTTTTTATTTCTCCTTCATGTTTGAATGACATTTTTATGAGATTTACTACTCTAGGGTAAAAGCTTTTTTTTTTTTTAACCAGATTTACTACTCTATAGTAAAAGGTTTATTTATAAGATTTACTATACTAGAGTAAAAGGTTTTTTTCTTTGACACTTTAAATATGTCATGCCATTATCTCCTGGACTGTAAGTTTTCCACCGAAAAGTCTGCTGTCAGACATATTGGTGCTCCATTGTATGTTATTTGTGTCTTTCCTTTTGCTATTTTAGGATCATTTCTTTATCTTGACCTTTGGAAGTTTGATTGCCAAATACCTTGAGATAGTCTTCTTTGGGCTAAATCTTGGTGTTCTATAACCTTGTACTTGGTTATAAAATCTTTCTCTAAGTTTGGAAAGTTCTCTGTTAGTATTCCTTTGAATAAACTTTCTACTCCTTTCTCTTTCTATAAATAATAATAAATTTATCTATTTATTCTAAATATTTATCTCTTTAGATAAATAGATAAATATCTATAATTATGATCTCTTTAGATAAATAGATAAATATTATCTATCTATAATTATCTATATTATCTATAATTTATATAATTATATCTCTTTAAAGAGAAAATTAATAGATATAATTATCTCTTTAGATAAATAGATAATAGAAATTTGTTATCTATTTATGTAAAGAGATAATTATATAGAAATACTATCTATTTATCTATAGATAAATCTTTTTCTATAAATAAATAATAATCTTGCTACTCCTTTCTCTTTCTCCTCTTTAAGGCCAATTACTCTTAGATTTGCCTTTTTACAGTTCGTTTCTAGTTCTCGTAGGTGTGCATTATTGTTTTTGATTGTTTATTCTTTGGTCTCCTCTGGTTGTGTGTATTCAAATAGCGTGTCTTTTAGCTCACTAATTCTTTCTTCTGCTTGATACAGTACACTGTTAAAGAACTCTGATGCATTCTTCAATATGCTAATTGTATTTTTCAACTCAAGAATCTCTGCTTGATTCTTTTAAATTATTTAAATCTCTTTGTTAAGTTTATTTGATAGAATTTTGAATTTCTTCTCTGTGTTATCTTGATTTTCTTTGAGTTTTCTCAGCACAGTTATTTTAAAATCTCCGTCTGAAAGGTCACATATCTCTATTTCTCTAGTTGTAATTCCTGGTGACTTATGTAGTTCATTTGGTGATGTCATGTTTTCCTGGGTGGTGCTGATGTTAGTAGATGGTCTTCAGTGTCCGGGCACTGAAGAATTATTTATTGCAGTATTTACTGACTGGGCTTATTTTTAGCCATCCTCCCTGGAAATGATTTCCAGTTATTTGAAAGGAATTGAGTGTTGTGATCCAAGTTGTTTCTGGTTTAGGGGGCACCCAAATCCCCGACTTGTACAATTACCACTTTGATGATCTTGGATAGGATCCGGGAGAATTCTTTGGATTACCAAGCACAGACTCTTGTTCTCTTCTCTTACTTTCTCCCAAACATACAGAATCTCTGTCTCTGTTCTGAGCCACCTAAAACTGGAGGTGGAGTGACACAAGCACCCCTGTGGCCATCACCACTATGACTGCACTGGGTCAAACCTGAAGCCAGCATAACACTGGGTGTCACCCAAGGCCTGCTGTAACCACTCCCTGACTACTTTCCATGTTCACTCCAGGCCCTGGGCTTCTACAGTCAGGAGTTTTCAATGCCAGCCAGGCTTGTGTCCTTCTCCTTAGGGCAGCGAGGTCCCCCAAGCCCCAAATGAGTCCAGAAGTGCTATTCAAGAGTCAAGGACTAAAGTCAAAAATGTTAGAAGTCTACTGAGTATTCTATTACATTGTAGCTGAGCTAGCACTCAAACCCCAAGATGTAATCCTTCTCACTCTTCTGTTTCCTTTTCAAAGGTAGAATAGCCTTACCCTGTAGCCACAGCCAGATCTGGTAATGAGGAGTGCTGTCAGACTACCGTTGATGTTCCCTTAAGAACCAAGGACTCTTCTTAAGTCAGCTTGTGATGAATGTTGCCGGGTCTAGAACTCATCCTTCAGGGCAATGGACTCCCCTCTGGCCCAGGGAAGGTCCAGAAATGCTATCCAGGAGTCAAGTTTTGGAATTAGGACCCCAAGAGCCTGCTTGGTACTCTACCCTGCTGTGGAGATGTTGATACCTAAGGTGTAAGACTAAGTCCACTTTACTTTTCCCTCTGCTTTGCTCTAGCAGAAGGAGTTTAGTTTTATAGCCACCATTGCTAGTAACACGCTGAGTTTCACTTGAAGCTAGCAAGTCTCAGAGGCTCACCAAGGCCCTCAATATAGTACCTGGGTGTTGCTGCTGGTTATTCAGGACCAAAGGCTCTTCAGTTAACAGGTGACACACGGGAGGTCTGAGTGCTTCCCTTCAAAGCAGCAGGTTCCTTTCTGGTCCAGGATGTGTCTATAAATGTTGTCTAGGAGCTAGGACCAGGAACAGGGGCCTCATGACTCTGACTGGTGTTGTGGTCTGCTGTGGCTGAGAGCTGATATCCAAGATGCAAGACAAAGTCTTCCCCATTCTTCCCTGTTCTCTCTTCAAGTGGAGAAAAGGATTCTCTTTTGGAGCTGTGAGCTGTGCAGCCTGAGGTTAGTGGAGAGGTGCAGCACTCCCTTGGCTGCCCAGCTGGTATCACAGCATCTGGTGTTCCTCCCCAGTCTACTGTCTGCGGACCTATTTCAGCCCTAGGACTTGTCTAAGGGTTGCAGTCCTTCTGGCCTAGACTGGTTTTCAAGTTTACTTAGTGACCAAGAGAACTTAGGCTCTCAGTGGCAATGTTTGCAGGGCACTCAAGTTTGAACAGCTGGGACCGTGATTTCCCTCTGGCTAGGGCTAGTTTAAATGCTCTCTTTGTGGGTGAGTATTAGCTAAGTTTGGTCTGGTTTTTCTTCCTGCTCTAACAGTGCAGCACTAAATTTAATTCCTCACAGTTGCTGCATTCTCCCTTCACCAGGGTCCAGAGATGCGCTCTGCACTATGCTGCTGCCTGTGGTGTGGGAGGGGTGGCATCAGCAACTCAGGACTGTTTTTTTTTTTTTCTGTCTCTTCAGTCTGTCTCTTCAGTACATTTTTTCAGTGATATGAAGTTAAAATCAGGTACTGTGAGTGCTCACCTAATTTTTGGTTCTTATGAAGGCATTTTTTTTTTCTGTGTAGATAGTTGTTAACTTGGTGTTCTTATGCAAGGGGGAGGGGTGATCAGTGGTGCTTTCTATTCCACCATCTTGCCCCACTTCCTCTCCACAAAACTTAATTATATGTTCTTTAAAATACTTGAAATTTGATTATAAAGATACAAGTAAGTTCACAGTAAAAAGTAGGAAAACTTAGCATACCAAAAATATAAGAAAGCTGATGTGGCTATATTATTATCAAAACTCAACTTTAAGATAAGAAGTTCAGTGAGTTAAGGTAAGATATTTCAAAATGATGAAAATATATGTTTATAAAGGAGACATATTAATCTTAATCTTTATGGACCTAACAACAGACTTCAAGGCAGGTGGATCACAGGGTCAGGGGTTCGGGACCAGCCTGGCCAACACAGTGAAATCCCATCTCTATTAAAAATACAAAAATTAGCCAGGAGTGGTGACGCACACCTATAGTCCCAGCTACTCGGGAGGCTGAAGCAGGGGAATCACTTGAACCCAGGAGGCAGAGGTTACAGTGAGCCAAGATTGCACCAGTGCACTCCAGCTTGGGGGTGACAGAGCATAGTCTGAAAAAGAAAAAAAAAAAAAAGAAGCAAAAATGGACAGAACTAGAAAGAAGGATATAGAATTTTTCAATACATTAGGAGATTGTAATACTTCTCTCTTTGTAATTGATAGAACAAGAAAAAAGAGATCTGACTATAGGAATATTAAGATAAAACTCAGTAGTAAAATGTCTTAAAAATTCCCAATTATGTATATATTAAGCAACACACGGATTAAAAAGGTAATAATCAGAATTAAAATGTTTGCACTCAAAAATTAAAATTTGTATGATGTCGTTAAAGAAGTTCTGTAAAGGAAGTTTATAGCTTTAAATGCTCCACATGAAATAAAGAAGAAATGCAATGACCCAATTTTCCAACCTCAGGAGCTAGAAAATAAAGAAAAATTAGCCTCCAAAATAAATGAATAAATGAAAAATAGAGGAGATAAATCAATAAAGTGGAAAACAGGTAAACAATTAAAAATATTAAGAAGCCAATTACTTCTTTAGAAAGATTGATAAAAATGATACATCTCTAGCTTTGCTAAATAAAATAAGAGAAAGATGTAAAACCCATTACCCATATCAAGAATAAAAGGGATAACATTATCACAGATATAATAGACATTAAATGAAAAATAGAGTTGTATTGTGAACAATATTATTCCAATAAAACAAAATATTCTTTGAAAATTATTTGTAAACATTGAAATAAAAAGTAATAAAAATTAAATTAGCCTAATTATTACAGAATTTAAATTTGTAACTAAAAGCTCTTCCATTAAGCAAATTTCTTGTTCAAATAGCTTCAATTATGAATTCTATGAAACATTTAATAAAGATATATTAACAATTTTACATAAACTTTCATACAAGAGGAAGGAATATATTATTTCAAAACTACTATGAAACCTAAACAAGAAAAAATATTATAAGAAAATAAAATTATTAATAGAATTATTAATTATTTAGTAACATAAATATTTAGGAATTTTTGAATGTCATGTTAGTAAACTGACTGAATCTGTCAATATGTTAAAAAGCAATATAACATGATTAACTGGAGTCCAGGAATCCAAGATTGGTTCAACATCTGAAAATCAACAATATAGTTTACCACATTAATAGAATAAAGGAGAAAAATCTGATAGTTATCTTAGTGGATGCAGAAAAATTATTTGACAAAGTTCTATGCACGTATATGCTAAATACTCATCATAAACTAGTAATGGGAGGGGACTTCCATAATGAAATAAATAGTATCTATTTAAAAATCTTATCATTCACATTATTTTAATAGTGAAAAACTAAGGATGTTCTCCAGGTCAACAAAAGTATCTGCCGTCTCCATTTCAATTAATATTCTATTGGGGGTCTTAGTCCTAACAATAAGGCAAGAAAAATATGCACAGGTCATGAAGGCTGGGAAGTAGAAGGAAAATCTGTCTTCATGCACATCTGACAGAATGATTTACATAAAAATCCTAAATATAGTTTCTTTAAAACTACTAAAATTTCTAAGTAAAATCAATAGGATTACAAAATACTAACTCAACATAAAATCATTTTTATTTCTACATGCTAAGAACAAACTATTGTATATTAGTTTCTTGAGGCTGCTGTAACAATTATCACATACTTGGCACCTTAAAACAACAAAAAAAATTACTCTCTCACAGGTCTGGAAGCCAGAAGTACAAAATCAAGGTGTCAGTAGAGACATACTACTTCAAAAGACTGGAAGAGAATCCTTCCTTGTATCTTCCATATTCTGGTGTCTACTGGCATGCTTTGGTTTGTGGCATCATAAATTCATTCTGCTTTAATCTTCACAAGGATTTTTACCTCTGTATCTTCTCTACTGCCATCATATAACCACATATGTCATTGGATTTAGGATCTATTATAAATTCAGGATGATCTCATCTTGAGATCCTTAATTGCATCTGCAAAGTCTCTTTCTCCAAATAATATGATCTTTACAGGGTCCAGGAATTAGAATTTGAACATATTTTTGAGCCATTATTCAGCCAACTGAAGTCACTAAATGAAATATTAAACACATCACAAAAATCTAAAATATTTGAAATAAATTTAACAAAAAGATGCAAATTTTTACACTGAAAACTAATGCACGTTGCTGACAGCAATTTCTAAAAGATGAAAATAGCAATATATACCATATTCATGGACTAACTCAATATTCTCAAGATAACAATTTTCTCTAAATTTATCTACAGATTTAACATCATAATACAAATTTCAATGGATATTTTTACTGAATTTGTAAAGATAAACCTAAAATTTGGATGGTCTTCAATTAGCCAAAATAATCTTAAAAGAAACCAAGAAACTTGGAAGAATTAAATTATTTGATTTCAAGATTTATTATAAGATTACTATAATCAAAATAGTAATGTGTCAGTATAGGGAAAGACAGAAAGATCTATAGAAGAGAATGAAGATTTCAGAAATAGATGTACAGATATGCAGTCAACTGATTTTTTTCTTGTAGGGAACCAACCCCACATCACACCTGTGGGTACTCCAAGTTTGATGGTGACAAAAGAATTAGAAAAAGACAGATTAAGAGTGCAAAGAGTGGGACCAGGGAGCCATCACTTATTACTGGAGGAGACAGTGAAGGCCCCAAGCGCTGGTCTCTCACACTGTTTATTGGTTACAATCACTTTGATCTATAGGGTAGGTGGTGGAGTGCTGATGGGGAGAGGGTGATGTGATGGTGGGGTGAATTAGTGAGCTGGAACTGGTGTGTCATCCTAAAGATTGATAACAGCGGCAGTTTGAGAGTTTCACAAAACAAGAACATGTGATTATCTTTAGCTTATTAACTATGTGCAGCTGGTGGAACTCAGGCCTTATGAGAAGCCTACACATCTGGCTACATCATAGTGCTACAAGGGGGTTTTAGGTCCTTGGGCACAATGTTTATGGTAAAAGAGCCTAGGTCACTGTGTACCAGAACATGAGACATGGAGAAGTTTGCCTCCCCAAAGGCCTCCTGCAGTTTGCTGCAGTTTGTTGTTCCCAGTTTATATGTTACTCATAACCAATTTATGCTGGCACTCTGTAAGTCCTTTCTCCTTTGCTGCTTCTCCCAACATTTTCTTACAAAGCTACCAAAGAAATTCAGTGGTTGAAGTTGCAGCAAATAGTACTAGTAAAACAGAATATCTACAGGGAAAAAAATATAATCTCAAATATATATATATATATATATATATATATATATATATATCAACCCTTATTTCACACAATACACAAAAATATATTTCAGATGTACCCTTAACTTAAATGTAAATACTAAAATTATAAAATGTGTATAAGAAAACAAGATAATATCTTCATAACCGTGCAGCAGGCAAAAAATTCCTAGGGAACAAAAATTAGTCATTATGAATAAAAATCTGATAAATTGGATTCTATCAATATTAAAAAAAATTATTTAACAAAATATACTGTTATGAATATGTAAATGCAAGTCACAGACTGGGAGAAAATATTCTCAAGAAATATATGACAAAGTACATTAAGCATTTAGAAAGAACTCCTGTAACTCAATAATTTTCAAAAACTAGCAAATAAAAAACATCAGGCAAATATCCTTAATGAATACTTCATAACATAAGATATAAAAATTGGCAAAAAGCTTGTGAAAAGTAGCTCTATAACATTCTTCATCAGCAAAATGAAAAACTCAATGACATGCCACTTCATACTCCAAGAACGGATAAAATGAAATACCTGATAATACCAATTATAGGCCAATATATGGAGTGATTGGAACTCTCATAAATCGCTGGTATGAGTGTAAAATGGTCGAACCAATTTGGAAAATATTTTTGGCATACTTTTATAAAGTTAGATATATAATACACTTACACTACCATCCATCAAACTGTTGAATACTTACCCAAGGGTTATTGAAATATATATACACATGAATACTTGTACATAATTATTCCTTACCATTTTATTCATAATAGCTAAAACCTGGAAACAACTCAAATGTTTACTAACAGGTAAACGAATTAAAATCAGGACGTCATTTACAATGGAAAGCAGCAATAGAAAGGAAGGAATACTAACAAAGAAAACAAAAAAATTTAAGTGAGACACAAAAGGAATCCATACAGTATGATTCTCTTTATAGGACTCTCTAAAAAAGGCAAACCTAAGGTAAGGTATGATGGACTACAAAAGGCATGAAGAAATTCTTATGAATATAAAAATCTTCTACACCTTATCAGGGTGAGAATTATATCAATAAATAAATTTGTTAAAATTTATTAATTTGTACACTTAAATGTAGATTCTACTGTAAAAAAAAATTGAGTTTAAAAAATTCCTGTGGCATCAAGAACAAGTTTGAGGATTGGAAATACACAATGCACTGCTAAAGTATAATCAAAACTCCTAGGCTTTGCGTCTGCATGTAATATATTGATTGTACATTATTTTAGCTTGTTGATTGTTAACCCTAAAATACATTTTTCTATACAGATATTTTCTTACTTTGGCGGTAATTTAGGACAGGCTAGGAAATGCATAAACAATTGTCTCAATTTATTATGATCATGTATGTCCTCTTTATATGCAGACAAAGAAAATCTGCTTGTGGTAAGATTAAGGTTAATCATAATTTTTTTTTTTTTGCTAAAAAACTTACACACACTTTAGGGGCTTATTAAACAGTAAAAAAATAGATATTGGTATCTGTCCCCAGTTTTTGACACAGAGCTTCTAAAACCCTTGTAATTTCCTAAGCAGGAAGTTACTAGTAGCATCTTTTATTCTTGTATTTGGTCTTTTACCCTGGTTCCTGACACAGAGTTCCTGAATCCCTAGAAATTCCTTGATGATAGGAGCAACTTTTGTCTAATGAGGCAACTCTTGGTGGGCTACTGAATGGGGGCTAGTCATCAGAAAAACCAAGCCATGATTAGAATTTTGAAACCTTCAGCCCCAGCCTTTATCCATCAGGAATAGGAGAGGAGCTGAAGATTGAGTTTATCAATCATGCTTATGTGATAGACCCTTCATTAAAATCCCTAAAGTACAGGGTTGGAGAGCCTCCATGTTAGTGAACACACGGAGGTGCTGGGAAGGTGGCGAGCATGGAGAAGTTCTGAAAGCTTTGCTCCCCTTACCCCATTCCTTGTTTTATGCATCTCTTCCATTTGGCTCTTTCCGAGTTGTAGCCCTTATAATAAACTGGTAAACATAAGTAATGTTTCCCTGAATTACGTGAGTCATTCTAGCAAATTACTGAATCTGAGGAGGAAGTTGTGAGAGCCTCCAATTTATAGTTTGGTCAGAAGCATAGGTGACAACTTGAACTTAAAATTGACATCTGAATTAGGTTATGGGGATACTATTGTGTGACTGATCCCTTAACTTGTGGGCTGTGATGTTAACTGCAGGTAGATAGTGTCCGGATTGAAATGAATTGTAGGACATCAAGTCAGTGTCTGCAGAGAGTTGAAAAATTGTTTGGTGTGGGGAAAAAACACACACACATTTTGGTGTTGGTAGCGAGGTGTTTAGAATTATTGAGTGTTGTAAGTGAGAACGTAAGAAAAATAGTATGTTTTTCTTATACAGGTTGCATGAGTTGTAGCATTTAAACATTTGCTTTTTTAATATTTCACGTTATAGGATGTTAAAAAGTACAGATGATAACCTATTGACAATCTGTGTATCCATCACTCGATTTTATCATTATACCATAGTAATCTCAAATTCTTTGGAGTGATAACACTAACTGATATTGCTTAAAGGTCCTACATAAACCTCATTGATTTTATTTCCTTTTTCCCCTCTTTCATTATTCTGAATTTGGTGCTTATTATATAATTAGATTATGGGTAATTTACATGTACATAAAATGGAACAAAATTGACATAATTTTTTTTAATATATGTGCATTGTAGCATACTATGTATGTTGGTTGATGTTTTTTTCATGCAACATTGTTTTTTATATTTGTCCATAATAATAGATATACCTCTAGTTTACTCATTTTTAGTAATATATATTATTTCATTGTATGAATATAATACAATCCACTTTTTTGTCTCCTATTAACTTAGAAGTTTTCATATTACAAAAATGCTGGAATAAACATTTTTTAAGATATTACACAAATGTGCAAGAGGAACTCCACTGCAATAGTTCTCAAATCGTAGCCTGGGGGCACATGGGGCTCTGAGACCCTTTATAGGCTCTGCAAAAACAAAACTGCTTTTATAATAATACTAAGACACTATTTGCCTTTTTTGTGCTTTAATTCTCTCCTGAATGCAGAGAAAGTTTTCCAGACACTACGTGTGGAATGGTAATGTCATCACTCACAGCTAATAGAATGTATGTTTGTGTATCCTTGTGTTTTAAATTTTTCACAGCTTTAATTTTTAATGTTGTAAATATATATATATACACACATATATATACATATATATACATATACAAATATATATATACATATATAAATATATGTATATATATATACATATATAAATATATGTATATATAACCCACATGAAAATAGTTCCTTGGAATCCTCATGAATTTTTTAGAGTGTAAAGAGATCATGATAGCAAAATATTTGAGCATCATTTTACCAGATTTTATAAGAAAAATGCATCTTCAGCTTTACTAGACATTGTCAAATTTTCTCCAAAGTAGCTGTAATAACATACATCTTCACAAATAGTGGAGTAGCGAAAATTGGCCTCTACTCAAGCCTGACTTCTACACCTTGTGTAGGGTGATCTGATTAGTTGAACCTGATCACGTTCATTATCTTAGTTGAAAAGGAACCTGTGATTTGTAATTATCTTTCTAGGTTTTGTGAATCTGGAAGGCACAGTAGAAGATTTACATGTTCACTGAGCTCCATATCAAACACAACCATCCTTTAATACATTAAATTTAATTCTAAAAACTGTGTAAGTTGTATATCAGGACTTTTCAGATACAATATTATTATGCCATTCAGTTCTAAATATCAGCACTATCCATTGTAATTTTTGTCCTTTACCCACAAATTATTTGCTATTGCAGTTAAATCTTAAAGTTGATTTATTTATTTATTTAGAGACAGGTTCTTGCTCTGTCACCCTGACAGTGGTGCAGTCATAGCTCACTGTTACCTCAAATTCCAGGGCTCAAGTGACTCTCCTGCTTCAGCCTCCTGAATAGCTGGGACTACAAGCACATGCCACCATATCCAGCTAAGCATTTTTAAGTCTTTAGGCATATTATTAAACCTTCTATTGATTTTCTATGTAATTGCATTCTGGTCAGATTTCAGTTTAAGTGACCTTGATTTTTTAAAAATGTGTTGAAGACTTCCTGAGAGATTTGTTGTATGGCTGTATGGTCAATCTTTATTTAGAAGCCATGTAACAGTTCCGTTTCAGAGATGCAAGGTTTAAAATGGATATTTTAAGTCAAGCACATTATGTCATCCAAATTTTTTGTAGACATATATATAATTAAAATATATAAACACATAATTAATATAATTAATATTAATACTATATGCATAAGTTCAAAATATACTGGTGTATTATATGTTATATATTAGTATTACCATATTAATTTTTTTCTATTTTTGGTCTATTAGATCTCTCAGTTTTTGAATAAAAATGGGTTAAAAGTTAACGTATGCCCATTTCTGCTTCTTATATTTCTAGATTATGTTGTTAGGTTCATATGATGTCATGATCATGAAATCTTTTTGGTGGATTGTTCTTTGTAATATTGAGTTATCCCTTTTTATTTATTTTAAAAGGGTTTTTTTTTTTTTTTTTTTAAAGACGGGGTTTCACCATGTTGGTCAGGCTGGTCTTGAACTTCTGACCTCAGGTGATCCGCCCACCTTGGCCTCCAAAGTGCTTGGATCACAGGCATGAGCCACCACATCCGGCCTATTTTAAAAGGTGTTGTCTTTAATTCTGTGTTGTCTGATCTTAATGTTACTACCATCACTTTTATTTTCATTGCATGACTAATCTTTTCTCATCCTTAAATCAGTGTATGTGTATATGTCTAGTATTTGTGATTTTGAGGATATCTTTCTTAAGGAGTATATAATCTCTTTATTTACCTTTCCTTCTTTTGGCTTTTCTCATTTGTCCCCTCAGTAGCAATGGCCATACTTTTGGTCATAACCATTCTCCCTTGTCCTTGTTGTGCATTTTCTGACATAATCTTCATTTCTAAAATAATGTCCTTTTTTTTTTTTTTTTTTTTTTAGTTTCCTTCCTGAATTTTGTCAGTTCCTGCTCTTTTTCCTTCTCTTCTCTAAGCTTTTTCATTACTGTTCCTTATGTTATTTCATAGCTAGAAACGTTTTTTAAATTACTTACAGTCCATATTGGTATCACGTGTTACAGCTTTTCATTATTGTTCTGTGTGATTTTTCTGGTTTGTTTCTTCTGCTACAAAGTTTTATTTCTCATTTTCTGTTTTGCACTATTTTGTGACCAGCCCTGCTTCATGTAGAATCTTTTATTTTATCTTGTTTCATTAAAGCCTTTATTATTTAAAGTGTGTTTCTTTCCTTCACCCTTAGCCGATTCTGCCCAACTGAAGATGCATACAGCCTAGGACAACGATTCTCAAATATTTTGCTATCATGATCTTTTCACACTCTAAAAAATTAATGATGACTCCAAGGAACTATTTTCATGTGAGGCAGATAGATAGGTAGGTAGGTAGGTAGGTAGCTAGGAAGGTAGGTAGATAGATACATAGATAGATAGATAGATAGATAGATAGATAGATAGATAGATAGATAGATAGGTAGGTAGAGATACTTATCACATTAAAATTAAAGCTGTGAAAAAATTTAAAACATAAAAATACACAAGCATACATTCTATTTGCTCTCAGAGTGATGACATTACCACTCCACACCTCGCATCTGGAATTCCCCTTTATTGTTTTCTTTCAGGAGCAATGACTTCCCAAGACCACTCCACCTTGTCCCATAGCTAGGCAAGCCCCTTTCTTCTTTGCCGGTGTTCGGACTGACCAAGTTTCAGAACTGTTCTAAGGAGTGCCCATACACAGTGGCACTTTTTCTTCCTGCTTTTTTTTTTTTTCACTACTGGCACCTTCAACCCTCCCCAGCTCTTCTGCACTCCAGTCTTATTTCCCATATTCTAAAAAATAGATATTTGTAATCTTCCTTCCTTCCTAAGAACGTTGTGAGTATAGGTTGTAGATATATGTATTTGCTTTCTTCTTTATCCATTCAGATTTTAGAAAAAGGTGAGGGGCTATCAAAGTCTAAAGGGCTACCATTATGCTACCTTCTATCATCTCCTGGACTGACTTATTTTAAAGTCTTCATCAGAATTTAACACAATTATAATACTGATAATAATTTCATATGGAGTTAATCTAGTTATTAATTTTATCAATTGTCTTTCTTAACTTTAGATTTATTTACATATTTTGGGATGCTAATTTGTAGACTTATTTCATGTGCTATGTTTTAATTTTTTTATATGCCTTTTTTCCTTTCTCCCAGCATGTGCAGGTCTAGCAATTTTGAGCTTCCTTCCACCCAGATCTTCTTCTAACTCCAGAATAAGACCTTTTCATGGAATTTTGAGTCTCTTCTTCACAGTGATTTTTGGGAAATCACAGAGCCAGCAGAGAGGTTCATTCATGTCCTGATTACAGGCCACACCTGTGTCTTCTTGCCTTCCTTAGTTGACAGCCTGATGAAAGCTGTATTTTAGACAGAAGCCAGCATACTTTTTATATTTGTTCTCCTTCATACTTTTTATATTCACTCTTCTTTCATTTTGCAGAGAATCCCATCCCACCTTCAACCTGGCTTCAGTTGTGAGCCTAGCTTTGGACTTGCATGAAGTATTTTCATCCTCTTTTACTCACAGAAATAATGCAACTCTAGCTGCCCTTGTTGACTTACAGAACCGGAGCCTGGACAGCCACAGCCTCAGGCCTGTTCACATCACATATCTGGTCCCCAGAGTGTTTATCTCACTTTCAAGTCCAGGTACATACCTTTTGAGTTTTTATTATTTATATTTTATCCAATTTTGCTACGTATCTGGAGCAGATGACAGCATCAAACCATGATTTGATGGAGGCATTCTGGACATAGATTTTTAGATTGAATTAACAGAAAAGTTGCAGATCTTTAGATGTTAAAGTCATAAAATCCTTCCTCTAGAGGATGATAAGATATCTGCATGCATCAGTATTGGACTTTGCCTAGCACTAGAGGTGTTTTATGTACATTATTATTATCTATATTTTTGTAAGTGTGGAAACAATATGGGTAAGTAAATTACTCAGGACCCCTTGCCAGCATATGATAAAAGTGGTATTAAAACCCAGATCAGCCTCCATGCCAAGTAGACACTTTAACCAATATATCAAACATTTAATGTTTACTTCTTAAAATTTAGGAAATAATTTAGGAGAAAAAAATATATAGCCAAGTTCTTCACAGTTAAAATTTCTGAATTTGCATCAAAAATCCACAGAGAGCTTTTTAAAATTGTATACAAAATACTTTGAGATCTTCCGATGAAATTGCTATTAGCACAAAGCATTTTCTCCACACTAATAGAATCAATTGTGCCAGCAGACACTAGTTTCCAGGCAGGCTCAGTGAAGTACAGTTCCAGATGTTCTATTTTAACAGTATCTTCTGAGCCTTTCAATTTTCTTGATCTGCAGCATGAATAATGCTTATCACCCCTCAGAGTCAGCTTCCCATTACCTGCTGACCCAGCCTGCTTAGAGCTTTGTATGCACAGTGCTGCCTCTGAAGGGAATGAGGGGACTGGGATTGGCACTGGTCTTGTGTCCCCACTAATCTCAATCTGAGTCTGACAAGACAGAACGGAAAAGTGGCCACTGTAGGAATTTTATTTTTTCAGCAATGGATATTTTACTTGCTTTATCAAGGGTAATTCAGCCTTATGAGAATCAGTCTCTCACCTTCCATGGGTTCTTGATGTCTCCTGCCAATGTGCAGAGTTCTTGGTGGATTTTTTTTTTTAATAAAAGACTCCTTATAATTATTTTTCTTATAAATGCCTAAATTCTTTAACTTTTCACCTTTAATTTCTTAACGACACTTAGGGCCTTTTAGACCATTGTGAGAGCTTCAGCATTTACTCTGAGACCTGGACCAAACAGGTATAAAGAACTAAAGGGAACAACATAAACCTTACCCTTTGTTTATGCCTCCACTACTACTATCTTTTTTCTTGCTAAAATTATGGAATCTTAATGTGGAAAGAATTCAACCTTCTCCAAGATGCTTGAATCTCCTCTGCCAAGTCCCTGGCACATCCCTGGCATTTGGCAGCTGCTTTGCAGATATAGCCCTTTCACGGAACACTTGTAGATCACCACCAATCCACTAGGAAATACTTCTGCTTTCACCTCAAAATGCATCCGGAATCTCACAATCTCATGATCTCCACCGCTAGCTGCCTGCTCTTCATCAACATCATGTCTAGAACTCAGACAGTCTCCTAACTGGGCTCTGTATTTATCCTCTGACACTCTTGCAATCTTTTCTTAACAAGTGACCAGAATGATCCCTTTACGCTGTCAGTCGGATCACGTTGTCTGTGTGCTCAGCACCCTGCAATGATTGCTCATGTGTCTCAGAGTCCAAGTCCAAGTCCAACCAAGACCTGCAAAGCCTTCCATGGTCTCACGTAAAGCCCCTCGTTACCACTGATCTCATCACTGCTTTCCCTACCTCTCAATTTGCTCCCAGCAACCTGACCTCTGTGTTCTTCCTTAAATCCACTGGATACTCTGCTGTATGAGAATTTTTGCACTGGCCGTTTCTTCTACCTGGAATACTCCTCCAGGTATTGACACAGAAAACCTCTTAGCTCCTTAAAATCTTTCTTTAAATATGACTTGGAACTCTCAATTATTTTACGTTGCTCCTTCCGCTGTCTCCCTTTTTAAAATCAAGGTTTATAACAGTCTAATACATCATGTAACTTATTCATTTTGATATTTTTAAACACCTATCCCCGCATAACAGAATAAAAGCTTCGTGAGGATTTTTATGTAATTCATTCCCTTTTAGAACCATGCCTAGAGAAGTGCCAGGCATGTAACAGCTGCTCAGTATGTTTGTTAAATGAATGAGCAAAGGAAGAATACAAAAAAATACATTTCAAATTACATATTTTGATTAGTTCTATCAAATAAAGTACTGTGATAGAACATAAGCAAAATATGCAAGCATACTTACACATTTAAGGGAAAATGCAGCTCTAAACATGATAACTTAAGACATCATGAGAAGGATGCAAGGCTAATGATTAGAAGCATAGTAAGGCAGGTGTGGGGGTGGAGAAGGACATTGTAAGTAAAAGCCGAGGGAACAGCAAGTGCAAGAGTGCTGTCTGCGAATATTTTAGTATTTTCTCTCAGTGAGTGGAAAAGCATCAGAAAGAGAGAATAACACAAGACAGGGAGATTAGTGTGAGATGAAACCAGAGAGGCAGGCCATAAATAAGATAAGGCCTTTATATCTTAGTAAAAGATCAAGGGGAAGTCATTATAGAATTTCAAGAACAGAAATGACCTAATGTAATTTGTATTTATAAAGGTCATTCTGAGTAATGCATAGAGAATAGATTATAGGAGAGAAAGAATAGAAACAAAAAGATCAACTAAGAGACACTGCACCGGTAACAGGGCTCTCCCTGATGGTAGCCAAGACCGCGAAGTTGGAAAGAAGTAGATAGATAAGAGAGATATTTTGGAAATCAAAACTGATTGTCTTAAGTATCAGTGCCATTCATTCCAATTCTACTCCCCAGATGTCAAGACAATTTATTTGAAATGTTGTTGGGAAGGGACAACATGGGGAGAAATGCCGGATATAGGTGATGGGGATGGAGACAGCAAACCACATTGCCATGTTTGTACCTATGTAACAATCCTGCATGTTCTTTTCATGTACCCCAGAACCTAAAATGCAATAAAAAATATATATGTATATATATATAAATCTAAAATAAATAAATAAAAGAATGAAAAAAAGAAATGTCTGACATTGAATATCAAATAGCAAATAAATGCTTTTATTCTGTTTAGAATTAACAGTGGTTTTGGCTGCTAGTTTGAAGAAAGTCTCAACCTCTGCACAGCATTACTGCTTATACCTAGTTAAGTTCTTGGATTTTACTGGGGGTTCCATTTTCTACTCCAACACTGTGATGGATGATTTAGAAAAGGTCTAAGATATTATTTGCATTCAATCTAATTCCTTAAAATATTCTCTCTGACAAAAATATAGTTCCCCTTGAACTGCAATAATCAAGGATCAGAGTAATTTCTTTTCTTTTTTTCTTTTTTTTTTTTTTTTTTTTTTGAGAGGGAGTTTCACTCTTGTTGCTCAGGCTGGAATGCAATGGCACAATCCCTGCTGACTGCACTGCAACCTCCACCTCCCAGGTTCAAGCGAGTCTCTGACCTCAGCCTCCCTAGTAGCTGGGATTGCAGGTGCCTGCCACCACTCCCAGCTAATTTTTTGTATTTTTAGTAGAGAAGGGCTTTCACTATGTTGGCCAGGTTGGTCTCGAACTTCTGACCTCAGGCAATCCACTTGCCTCGCCTCCCAAAGTGCACGATTATAGGCATGAGACACCATGCCTGGTCCAGAATAATTTTATATGCTCTGATCCTTCAGCTAAAATAATAATGTAAAATAAAAACTACAGTATGTCATATAAAATAATTTTGTTTTGGTATTCGTGAAATATTCTCAGCAAACTGTGTTTTGAGGGCTTAGACGCTTCTGTTATACATATATATTTGTTTTGAGTATATCTGAAGTTTGTGGTGATAAAAATAGTAAGTTAAAAACATATGTATTTACTCTAGCCCATTTTGTTTTAGTAACAGTAAGCTAAACTTCTTATTCACAAGTAATATGTATCTGGTATTTCTTTCAATGTTAATATTATTTTATATTGTGTGCCCTTTTGTCTCCAGGCACACATCTTTCACAAAATGCTTGAGCAACTAATATATTGGTGCCATGCACACAGAGAGGGTGTAATATACTGAGTGTTTAGGGTAAGAGTGACATAACAAGTTCAATGTGAAAGGTTACAGTGAATTTTAGATACTTTCATTTAGTTAACTGTTTTAAACTTCTTTTCTTCCTTTCTCTCTCTTTCTTTTTTTCTTTCTCTCTTTCTTTCTCTCTCTTTCTTCCCCTCCCTTCTTCCCTCTCTTCCTTCCTTCTTTCCTTCCTTCCTTCTTCCTTCTCTTCCTTTTCTTTTTCCTCCCTTCCTTCCTTTTTTCCTTCTTTCCTTCCTTTTCTTCCTTCTTTTCTTTTATTTTTGCTCCCTTCCTTTTTTTCCTTCCTTCCTTCCTTTCCTCCTTTCCTCCCTCCCTCCCTCCATTCTTTCTCTCTCTCTCTTTATTTATTTGTTTATTTATTTATTTATTTTGAGATGGAGTTTTGCTCTTGTCACCCAAGCTGGGGAGCAATGACATGATCTCTACTCACTGCAAGCTCCATGCCCCAAGACATTTTCCTGCTTCAGCCTCCCAAGTAGCTGGGATTTCAGGCTTGTGCCACCACACCTGGCTAATTTTTGTATTTTTAGTAGAGACAGGGTTTTGCCATGTTGGCCAGGCTGGTCTCGAACTCCTGACCTCAAGCAATTCACCTGCCCTGAGGTAGAAGTTGTGTAGAATAAAAGTAGCCATGTTAAATATGCAATTCCTTGCGTTTTGATATATGTGTTCACCTGTAAAAGCAGCACCACAATCAATATATATAATTCCTTCTATCTCAGCCAAGTTTTCTTGTGACCTTCCCATGCAATAGTACCATTCACTGGGCCTAAGTAACCACTTACCTTACCTTATCTTATCTATGTTATCTTACATTATTAGTTTCATGTAAAATAGAATAACACAATAGATACTCTTTTATATGGCTTTTTTAGATCAAAATAATGTTTTTGAGATTCATCCATATTATTAAATGTATTAGAAAACTCCTTTTAACTGCTGAGTAGTCTATTGTATGAAATCACCTCAAGTTATTTATTTCACTGTTATTGGATAATTTAAGTCTTTTTCCAGTTTTGGACCATTATAAATAAATTTTCTATAACATTCATGAAAAATCTTTGTGGGGTCCTAGGTTATCACTGATATTTGGCAAATACCTATTAATTGAATGGTTGGGCCAAATGATAAGGTACACTTAACTTTATAAGAAACAATCCAACTGTTTTCCAAAGTGACTGAACTATTTTGCATAGTCCCAAACTATATATGAGAATTCCAATCAGTCCAGTTACTATAAATTTATAGTAATCCAAACAATGTGATTTTGTCATAATGATAGAGACCTAGATTAATGAAATGAAATACAGAATCTGGAAATAGACCCCACACATAGGGTTGAACAGATTTAACAAAGATGCCATGGTAATTATATGGACAACAAATTTCAACAAATATTGCTGGAATAGAAAAATAAATCCAGTCACATGCCATGTAACAACATTTTGAGTGACAAACAGCATCTACAACAATGGTCTCATAAAATTATGATAGAGCTGAAAAATTCTTATCACTCAGTGTTGTCTCAATGATCCTGGCCCTATGTGGGATTAAGCTAATCTGTATGTTTGTATAATCATTTTTAAAAAGGAAAAATAGTTTAGAAAAATTCTTTAAATTACATAGAACAAGCTTATAGACTACTTATGTAAAGAAATAAATATTTTTGTACAGCTGTGTGGTATATTTATATTTATGTCTTAAACTAAATGTTATTAAAAGAGTCAAAAAGAGAGAAAAATAAGTTTATAAAGCTAAAAATTTCAGTAAGCTAATGTTAATTTATTACTAAAGAAATAATTTTTAAATAATGTTGCATACAGTGTCTATAAAGTCTACAGTGGTGCATGATGATGTACTGGGCCCTCACTTCACTCGACACTCACTGACTCTGAGAAATCTCCAGTCCTGTAAGCTCCATTCACTTGAAGAACCCTATACGAGTACACTATTTTTATCTTTCATACAGTATTTTTACTGTACCTTTTTAATGTTTAAATACACAAATACTTATTACTGTGTTACAACTGTCTACCGTGCACTAACATGCCATATAGGTTTGTAGCCTAGGATTAATAATAGACTATACCATAGAGCCTAGGTGTGTAGTAGGCTATACCATCTAGGTTTGTGTAAGTATACTCTATGGTGTTCAGACAACAGCAAACTTGCCTTATGACACATTTCTCAAAACATCTTCCTGACATTAAGCAATGAACGTATGGCCATAAATCTTTACTCTTACATACCATACATAAAATTCAACTCCAAACAGATCATAGGAATGAATGTAAAGGTCGTGACTATAAAAGTCCTAAGAGAAAACATAGGGGAAAATGTTTGCAAACTTGGAGTGGCAAAGAGTTGTGGGTAGAATACAAAAAGCATAAACCATTTTTAAAAAGTTAATAAATAGGACTTTAAAATGAAAACTTGGCTGCTCTTCAAAAAATACCTTAAGAAAATGAAAAGGAAAGCCGTATTACTGGGAGAAAATATTCACTACATGTCTGATCAAAAGACTTGTATCTGTTACAGATAATGAACTTTTACAACTCATTTGTAGGAGAAAACAACCCAATAAAAATTGGCCAAAAGATTTAAACAGGGCAGGTGCGATGTCTCACACCTGTAATCCCAACACTTGGGAAGACTCAGACAGGCAGATCACTAGATCAGGAGATCGAGATCATCCTGACCAACATAGTAAAACACCGTCTCCACTAAGAACAAACAATTAGCCAGGCATAGTAGCATGCACCTGAAGTCCCAGCTGCTCAGGAGGCTGAGGCAGGGGAATCGCTTGAACCAGGAGGCGGAGGTTGCAGTGAGACGAGATCACGCCACGGTACTCCAGCTCGGCAACAAAGCAAGACTGTCTAAAAAAAAAAAAAAATTAAATAGCTATTTAACAAAAGAAGTTCTACAAATAGCCAGTATGCAGAGAAAAATGTTTCAACATCTTTAAGTGATACCACTACACACTCACTAGAAGTGTTTTAAAAATAATAAACACAAACCTAACAACATCTAATTTCTCTATTCTATAATCCAACATGATTATAACATTGCCACATGTTTATTTTTTGTTTTGAGACGGAGTCTCGGTCTGTCGCCCAGGCTGGAGTACAGTGGAGCGATCTCGGCTCACTACAACCTCCACTTCCTGGGTTCAAGTGATCCTTCTGCCTCAGCTTCCTGAGTAGCTGGGATTACAGGCGTGTGCCATTACGCCCGGCTAATTTTGTATTTTTAGTAGACACGGGGTTTCTCCATGTTGGTCAGGCTTGTCTCAAAACCCTGACTTCATAATCCATCAGCCTTGGCCTCCCAAAGTGCTGAAATTACAGGCGTGAGCCACCGCACCCGGCCTATTCATTTATTTTTAAAAACTTAGTCTTCAAAGGTTTCTTCATCACCGGTAACAAAAAATTCAGACTGTATTATATGAGAGCGTTTCTTCCATGATTTCACCCCATTTTTTCTACATGTCCCTATCATGAAACCTGCAGTCTAGCTCTAGCTAGCCATCACCTTTACCTGATCTCACCATGTGCTTCATGCCTCCATGCTTTTGAGCATGTTCCACGTATTGTAATCAATTTCCAGTCGTGCCCAACTGTTGAACCTATTTTATTTTGGAAATCAAAGATTCTGCCTTTTCACACTTCCATTTAATCAAATATTTATTTTTCAAGAACAAAATGTTTATTTTGCAAGCATATTGGCCTTTCTGTTTTTTAAACACACTAGTCATACTTTCACTTTAGGGTATTTGCATGACTTTCTGGAATGCTCTCCCATCCACTCCCATATCCCCATATCTCCATGACTGCCTCCTTCAGGTTTTGGTTTAAGGTCACTTTCTCAATGACACCCACCCTCATCATTTTATTTAAAATTTCAAACAACTCTAACCCCCACCATTGCATTCGCTATCACATTGATCCTACTCTATTCTTTCTTCATTTCCTTACTATTTAACACCTTCTAAGGTACCCCATAATTTATGTGTTATTGTCAGTCTATGTGGGCAGGGTCTGGCACATAGTTTGCAATAACAAAACATTTGTTAATTACTGAAAAATAACTTTTATTGGTTTTCACAGCTCTAACGCCCCCAATAAACAGCTTTATTTTAGAGTCTCTTCATTTTCTCTTAGATTTTGTGATGTACATGTACTTTGAATGGGCTTTCTACCCTTTTCAAGCCCTCTACTTGTTGTTCCTTTCATGTACTTTTGTTGGATGAGTCTGGAAACCATCATTCTCAGCAAACTGACACAAGAACAGAAAGCCAAACACCGCATGTTCTCACTCATAGGTGGGTGTTGAACAATGAGAACACATGGACTCAGGGAGAGGAGCATCACAGAGTGGGGGCAAGGGGGGGGGGGGGGGGAGGGGGGGGGGGGGGGTGGGGAGGGGGGAGAGGGATAACATGGGGAGAAATGCCAGATACAGTATGCACCTAAAGTAAAAACAAACAAACAAAGAAACAAAGAAAATCGGTCAATTAAATACTAATTTATATTAAAAGACATATCTTCATAGGGTCCAATTATCAATGAATGTGATACTATCTCACGCGGAACTTCAGTCCCAAAAGGGATAGATAATTGACATTAAACATTTATGGCAAAAAAAATTATTAGTATATTTTACCTTATAATTATCTAAACTTTGGTCCCAGAGCTTCTAGCTAAATGCCATATTAGTCTTCTACAATGACCTTCCCAGTCATTTTGAATTGTATTTATCTACATATTCTAGTAAAAACAATATCCTGTCTTTCAGTGTCAGTTATTTGGGTCTTCATACTTTGGGAACATAGCACATTTTATTTTTGACTTATGGTGAACACCAATCTTGCCCATTATTATTTGTCTATACAAATATTGATACCCATCTTTATTTGCACTGCTTTAAATGTACACTTAAGATGTTTTATAAAAATAATTTTTGGCATTTGTTGTCAACTTTAAATTGTCAAGACTTTATCAGAAATTCAGTGTTACTACAAAACTTTCATATATAAATTTCCAGCAAAATGACTTTAATAAAATAAAATCTTCAAATTAAGTAAGATTTAGGACTTGATCACCAGTTGTCAATGACTCCAGAGTACTTGGTATTCTACTATCTTAGGAAAATGGTGCAGTTTTCTAGATGATTCAAAATAGCCATAAGTTGCTGATCTTATTTATAAGACCTTAGCATAAACAGAGCAAGCACATGGGGTAGAAAGGTTGAAATCCCTGTGCCAGTAGTATTTAATACACGTTACTCTTCTTGATTAGCTGCCTTCTATACTAGAATAGGAGCTTCTCACACCAGAATTGTCTGTTTTGCTTGCTGCTCAATCTCTAGGACCTTACAGAGTGTTGAACATTCAATAAGCCCTCAACTGAATGAATGAGTGTGGGGAGTGAATGGGAAAAAAACTGGGAAGGGAATTAAACCTACATTCTAGTACCAGCTATTTCATTTGTGTGGTGTCTCTGAGCCTCGTTTTCCTCATTTACAAAGAAAACAGTTTGGATTAGATGATGTTTATGGCTATTGTATGCCTCGTCATTCATGGGTCTCTTCTACTTCATTTATTTACAGAATTGAACACACTGTCAAATGTCCTCCCAAAAGTTCAAGTTTTAAGACAGCAAAGCAGTGAAATGAAGCAATTCTTCTATTCCAGATACTCACTTATTTTACAGTTAAAAAGTGTCCACAGGATCCTTATCAAGTTTTAGGTCAGAGTATTAACTTAAACCACTGGCTCTTGCACCAGAAAACCAGACCAAGTCTTCCCATTTTTTCACTAAATTGCCAAACTGGACAGGGGTGGAGCCAAGTTTTGTGAAACCTAGAGATTATAAGACTGGGAAAGGGGCTGTCAGCACTTGAAAACAAAATACAATGTTAAATATATCAAATTAATATTTTAAGTATTTACTTAAAATGAAAAAGGAAGTCACAAAAAATTACAAATTTTAAGTAGCTTACTATCACAAATAACACTAAAACAGAAAAATAACATAATGTGATTCATTAATTGGCTTACTGACACATCTTTGCAATACTTTTAACTACATTTTTAGCTACATACCCTGTGATAGCTCTTCATATGACAATATGACATTTTGTAATAATTGTAATAATTGCTGTATGGAGAATAAAAAGATAATTGCTTTCCCCAAGAAAGCCTCATTGAAGTTTTAAAAATTGATAAGCTTTATCAAATCAAATCAAAAATTGATTTTATCAAATCAAAAATTAGAAAAGCTTTTTTCAGCTTTATTAATTATTATTGGTCACTTCATGTAAACTTTTTTAAATGCTGTTAAATTTAAGAAAGCCAATTGAGTTTCTTATATTTATAAATGCTAAGATTTTGAGACACTTCAAATTTGCTTGTGCAATAATTAATTATAGAGATACATATAATTAGTTGTATAAAATTATATTGTATACAATTATGTATGGTTATATACACAATTTATTCATATTAAATAATTGGATTATTACTAAAACAAGAGCTTATTCATTATGTGAAATTTTCCTTTTCTTTCTAATGAATCACTGTTTTCAGTACAATCTAAAATTGTTTTCTTACCATTAATTTCTAGATTCTAGGATAATTTCTATTGATTTTATCATTTATCTGAATTTTCTTAGTAAATATACTTAGTAAATCAATTTTAAAACTATAATCATATACCTCAAAACCAGAAACGTGTTCTCTTTTACTGTTTTTATAGAAACTTTCCAAAAAGTCTTTTATATTTTCAGTTACGATGGCTTATTTGACCATTAACAACTTTTTGAGTAACTTTGTCATCTCTTTCACATTTAAGTCTCTTTGAAAATTTATTTTAGAGACCTTGAAAGGTTGTTTTACTCATAATATACACTTTGAACAGTCTTAAAACGTGCGATCTCATTACACTTGAAATATTTTTTTAATTCATATTAACACGTGTATTTAAAGGATTCCATCTATGTGATATACTTGAATGAAAATATATATCTATTAGAAAATGCTGAATTAGTCAGCCATTTGCAAAGTCACCTTTTGTCTTGAATGACGCCAAGGATGAGTTGAGTGGGACACATTTTCCATATGTTGATTACTGTTTTAAAGGGTGCTTACAGCCAGAACTGCCTATAATGTAGGCAGCCTTTTGTCCAAAAAGTATTAAAAATTTTGAGAAAGTGATGGCAGACAGTTAAGCCAGCGCAGTTCCCTTCTAAGTGCTGGGAACTGTGTAAATCATACAGGTAACATGCCTGCAAAGCCTGCCCTGCTCACAGCCCCTGGCTCTTCTTCATAACAGCAACACCATTATATGCCTGCCTGATGTTGTTAAGTGCCTCACAAAAGAAACTCCTAGCCACATATATTTCACTAAAAGGCAATTAAATATTTCCCCAAGTCAATGTTTCTATAGATCCATAAAACATTCATTGCTACTCTAATGCCCTCTGACATGAAGGAAAGGGTGAGGAAGGGAAAGTTAGATAGGAAAAGGCAATCTTAGCCAATTTCAGATTGACTAATTTATATTTGCAAATATACCAGCACATATTACCCTATAAACATATTTCTGGAGTCTCTACTAGAAGGTTAGATTGGGTCTCTGCAAGTGAAGAACATTGAGGAAAAAGTGTGTAGCTGCTGGGCGTGGTCACTCCTGCCTGTAATCCCAGCAGTTTGGGAGGCTGAAGCAGACAGGTCACTTGAACCCAGGAGTTCGAGACCAGCCTAGGCAAAATGGCAAAGTGCTGTCTCTACTAAAAATACAAAAATTAGCTGGGCATAGTGAAGCACACCTATAGTCTCAGCTACTCAGAAGGCTGAAGTGGGAGGATTGCTTGAGCTTAGGATTTGGAGGCTTCAGTGAGTCAAGATCACACCATTGCATCCCCGTCTATGTGGCAGAGTGAGACCCTGTCTCAAACAAATAAATAAAGGCATAATAAAATTAAATTTAAGAAAGCCTGTAACTTTATGGTAAATCCACATCTGGGCATGGGCCTGAGACACTGCCACATGTCTAGATGCCCTGAACACAGGTGTTTCTGCCACAGAAGAGGTTTCCTGACTTCCTACTTTGGGGCCACCATTGTTTCCATATTACTACCTGAGAATCCCAGTAAGTTAAGTCTCCATCCATTGTTCTTTGGGAGACAGAAAGAAAAAGGGAAAGACAGAACCAAGTCAACGTGCTGGGGCAGGCTTTTCCATCCCATAATTTCCAGATTCTCTCTGGAAATCCTCTGATTTGTATCTAAACATCATAGGAGTTTGCTAGATCTTAATCCAACAGTCAGTTGATGGCGTATAACTATTTGTCCTGGTATAGTTGTTTAAGTATATTGCAGCCTAAAATATATTTAGTAGCTCTCAGAATGAGTATAATGAGGCTTTCTTACCACTTACCAGTTGCTCGTCACAGGACTTTTTAATATTTGGCATTGAACCTCAGATTTGGGGATGGGCATGGATGTGTTGATGGTAATAATGGATCTGCAAAACTGATAATTTGCTTAGAAAACATTAATCATTGACTTCACCTCTATCTAGTCGTCATCAAGTTTGGTGTTTCTGATATCACAGGGGCAAAAAAGGAGGACTACTTGTAGAAGTCCTAAGAAATCCTATCTCCTCAAATTTGACCCCCATATCCACACACTGTTTTATGAACTGCCAGCTAAAATAATGACTCAGAAGTGAAGATTGTACACTATTTTCTACAAGGGCTCAATGGTGAAGAATCATAGTTGGTTTTGTATTTATCAAATCAGATCCTTGAAACACTTCTCACATAAGCATGAAGAACACCCTGTTCACAGAGTTACGCTGCTAATAAACAATTGATTCGATTTCATTCTGGTGAAAATGAAACATTTTCCCGGAAATGTTCTGATTATCCAGCCTAATCTCGTACATGTCCTTGGCAAATGGCTTTTCTTTAATTCTAATTTGAATGAGATCTCAATTTTTCATCGAAGCAAAAGACTTAATAAGAGGCTCTCTTTTTAACTTCACTAAAGAAAACAATAAAATCCTTGGCTACCACTTTTAAAACATATAATCATCTCATCAAGTTTTTGTGCTAAGCTAACTGCAATGGCTTTATTGGTTCCTAAATTGCAGGTTCTTTTTCTTTCTGCCACTCATCATTACCCTTTGTCACCTTATTTGTTCTAGCCAATTTAACTCATTGATTTTCATTGTAAAAGCCACAATACTGCCAGCAATTTGGGACTGTCACAAGTTAGGCTAATTCATGCTAACTGGTATCGCTGTCAGTTTTATCTTTAAGAATGTAAGTTACAACCTTTTTATTCTGGGTGTGTCTGTAAAGGAAGGGGCTAGACGAATGAACAACAACAATCACAAAAAGAATGAACAAGAAAAAATTTAAGACTCGTACTTTATAAAGAAGTTAACATTCCGGAAATGTGCTATTTTGTTTAAAAGGGCTTTAGAAATATGGATTGAATTTCGATACCAAACCAGCATTCAACCAATGCATTTTGATCTCCTACTAAGAGTAAAGCTTCTTGCCTAAGATCAGCAGTGCTGACAACTAAATACAATTTAAAATAGTAACTGTTCAAGTAGAGGCATGGATGTAGCCCATACTACCAGTTAAACCACAAACCAGGGACTCAAAGCCTTACATTACATTTCTAAGCACTGGTCGTTTTCTTATTTTAAAAAAGTGCTATTCTTCCCTTTAAAGCTAGACATTTTGTGAAAAGTTACAGGGATTTCTTAACAATTCTTAATATTGTTTTTCTCACCATAGCTTTCATTTAACACCAAAAGTTAATGCTGTTTTCTTGACTTATGGAAATAGTGTTTAAAATATAATGCCTTGAACCTAGCAATGACACCTTGTTCACAGCTTTGGAAAATTACAGTAGAAGACTATTATAGGCAGAGTAAAGACATTATTGATTTTTATAGATTATTTATTTAAAGAGTTTGTTTTAGATTAGAACAGTATGATAACAGTTATCTCCCATAAATGAAGAGGCAAATATTTTATATTTGATGGAAACATATCTTTAATTTCTTTTTTCAAAATTTCAGGTCTTTCAAAATTGTTATGAGTTCACAAATGATAGAAGTTGTGGGCCATATAATGCCACAATGCAGCTACCACCTCCTCCTTTGCGTTGGCCGATCGTTACTCTGCCACATACATAACCCCGAGGAAACCACAGTTTAATAAATATTTGAAAGGAATTTGGTGAACCCAAATATTAGCATGACTGAAGAAAACTATATATTTTAGTAATCAGTGTATCTCATAAAAATAACTACATTGACACTATCAGTAATCACCTATTAAAAAGTAAACTCCTTCAGGGAAAGAATTTGGCTTATTCATCTTTTTATTTTCAATACCTAGCAAGGCACCAAGTCTCAAACTGGAATTAGGCAAAATAGGTATGTGGACTGGCTGTCATTCTGGTACTTTGCCATATAATTTAAGAAAAGGATTCCCTGGGTGCCACCAAACTCTCTCTGGGTTAAGGCAATGCCCAGTAAATAGCAACATGTACTTGACTTGCATTTTCCTCTTCAGAAACTAGTTGAAGGAAGAATTCAGATATTCCTATGTCTATGACCCAATTCCAACTTAATATAGTAGTGGATTATCTGAACATGAAAACTATCCACATTCTCCATTCAGATCTTTACATGTAAAATGTCAGTGGATATTGTTTTTCCTTGGGATATATGGAAAATGTACACAGTGAGGCATTATGACATCATTCCTCAAGTTCAAGACAGAATTAGTTTAAGAGAAAGCTGCAATTAAGAGTACTGTAATCAGATTGCTACTTTGGACTATGTCAATTATCGCAGCTTCTTCAGGTTCATGTCACAAATCATTATCCTCAGCAAACTGGACCTGACTTAAAAACAGAAAGTCATTTGTCTATATTGTTATTGTTTGTTATACTAATCCTAGGACGATAAATTGGAGTAAAAGTGAATGTTCAGAATTTGGAAAGCACATCTTGTCCTTAAATGTAATTCCAAATAATTGGCCATGACATATACTAAGCACTTCAGTCTCTATTCCGTTTTCTAGAGTTAGGATAAACAGTTCAACCTAAAAATAATGTAAAGCTATAGGTCAAATTCTTCTGTCCATATTTCAATAAGACTACCAAGTCTTCATTATTCCTACCTTTTTTCTTTGAAATACTGTTCCCACTCTGTGCTCTGCCATCCACAACTAATCCAACTAGATAGCTAAGATAGCTAGAGAACAATTACAAAGCCAAAAGTTTAATTTAATGACTTAAAGAATGAAAAATATTGCCCAAATTGCTGTGCAAAAAATGTCTGATATATGTTATTTCCAAAATAATCAATCAAACTAAGTGTCCATCAACCAGTAAATGGGTAAAAAGAAAATGTGATTATATATATGAATACAATTGATAGTATCCATGTAATAAAGTATAAATACAATACACACAATGAGTAGTATCCATACAATAGCTACTATTCAGCTTTAAAAAAGACGAAGGGCCAGCCTGGTGGTTCATACCTGTAATCCCAGCTACTTGGGAGGCCGAGGCAGAGAATTGCTTGAACCCGGGAGGCGAGGCTGCAGTGAGCTGAAATTGTGCCACTACACTCTAGCCTGGGCAACAGAGCAAGACTTCATCTCAAATTTTAAAAAAAAAAAAAGAAGGAAAGGCCCTGGCGCGGTGGTTCACACCTGTAATTCCAGCACTTTGGGAGGCCAAGATGGGTGGAGTTCAAGACCAGCCTGGCCAAAATGGTGAAATCCTGTCTCTACTAAAAATATAAAATATTAGCTGGGTGTGGTGGCCCAAGTTTGTAGTCCTAGTTACTCAAGAGGCTGAGACAGGAGAATCATTTGAACCTGGGAGATTGAGGCTGTGCCATTGCATTCCAGCCTGGGTGACAGAGCAACACCCCATCACACACACACACACACACACACAAAAAAAAAGGAAATCCTATCATTTGCAACAATGAGGATCAACCTCAGAAGAAAAAATTGGACCCCAGTTTTACATTTAAGCTCTCATTCTCATTACACTGTAGTCAATGGGTAGAAATAATGATGATAGCTAGTTGTTAACACTTGTTGAGTGCTACCACGTGCTAAGTAGTATTCCAAGTACCTTAAGTGTGCTACCTCATTTACATATAACCATCATGTGACATAGCTGGAGTTGTCATCTCCATTTTACAGGGAAGGAAATTGAGGCACAGAGAGGTTAAGATACCCATGGCTTACAAAACTGGTCAATGGATGCGTAGGCTGACATTTGAGGCTGTACTCTAATGATTTTAAATAGTGTATATGTTTTTTAAAATGCCATATAGTACATCTAGTTCCACAAACAGGCATTGATCGACTTACGACCTATGCAACTTACGACCATTCGACTTTATGACCACAATCACTAGCCACAACTGCTCCACGTCTGGCAGTGCAAACGTTGCCCAGCTGGGCGTACGACAGTGCGGACCTGCTTCTGGCAGCACTACCATCTCCGCGTGCACCATTTCAACTGTTATCCCAGACTCGGCACAGCAATTTGTGTTTTGTGTCTTGGATATTTTTCATCAAACCCCTCCCAACAAACTTCTTACACATTTCAAAGCAATGGACCCAAACATTGACGATCTGCAAGGATTGAACGGATGGCGCATGGTGTGTTTTGTCCGTATCGTGAAATTTATGAAGAAAAAAAGCAACATACAATTCAGACAAAGCTCACCATGTTTATGAAAAAACCAACTCCAGTAACCCCAACTGCTGCCTCAGATGACGCCATCAACGATCCGCAGCCAAGCACCAGCGGCCAATAAAATGTTTCGTACATGTTTATATATATTTTGATATGTTTTGCAATGGGGAAAATGTTTCCTATGCTATTTTTTACACCTGTTTTTTTTTTATTTTTGTATGCACCTGTATTTTGTAATTTTGTATGTTTTGCAAATATTAAACCAGTTGTACTGGTAATGCAGTGTTTTACTTAAACCTGACCAATGTAAAAATAAGAAACAAAATGGTGTAGAGATGATACAAATGGCATAAAATGAACAAAGAAAATTATGATATATAACAATAATGAAAGAAAATTATGATAAAATATGACTTAAAGATTTTTATAACATCATTTCACAGTACTGTACATACAGCCTACTCAACTTACGACCAAATCATGTCACGACCGGTCTGTCGGAACCAATCGTGGTCATAAGTCGAGCACTAGCTGTAATTAAAAACAAGCCATGGGGAAAGGGTTCCCTGTTTAATAAATGGTGTTGGGAAAACTGGTTAGCCATGTTCAGAAAGCTGAAACTAGACCCCTTCCTTGCACTTTACACTAAAATAAACTCCAGATGGATTAAATATTTAAACATAAGAACTAACACCATAAAAACCCTAGAAGAAAACTTGGCAATACAATTCAGGACTAGGCATAGGCAGGGACTTCCTGACTAAAACACCAAAAGCAATGACAAGAAAAGCCAAAATAGACAAATGGGATCTAATTAAACTTAAGAGTTTCTACAGATCAAAAAAAAACAATCATTAGAGTGAACTGGCAACCAACAGAATGGAAAAAAAATTTGCAATCTACCCATCTGACAAAGGGCTGATATCCAGAATTTACAAAGAACTAAAACAGATTCACAAGGGAAAAGAAAAAATTCAAAAGTGGGCGAAGGATATGAACAGAAACTTTTCAAAGGAAGACATTTATGAGGCCAACAAACGCACAAAAAAATGCTCATCATCACTGGTCATTAGAGAAATGCAAATCAAAACCACACTGAGATACCATCTCATGCCAGTTAGCATGGCGAGCGTTAAAAAATCTGGTGACAGATGCTGGAGAGGATGTGGAGAAATAGGAACACTTTTACACTGTTGGTGGGTATGTAAATTAGCTCAACCATTGTGGAGGACAGTGTGACGATTCCTCAAGGATCTAGAAACAGAAATCCATTTGACCCAGCAACCCCATTACTGGATATATACCCAAAGGACTATAAATTGTTCTATTATAAAGACACATGCACACGTATGTTCATTGCGGCATTGAACAGAAAACCAAACACCACATGTTCTCACTCATAGGCATGTGTTGAACAACGAGAACACATGGGCACAGGGAGGGGAACATCACATACTGGTATCTGTTGTGGGAGTGGGGGTTAGGGGAAAGATAGCAGGGAGGGGAGGTTGGGGAGGGATAACACTGGGAGAAATGCCTGATGTAGGTGACGGGGGGATGGAGACAGCAAATAACCATGACATGTGTGTACCTATGCAACAAATCCTGCAAGATCAGCACATGTATCCCAGAATTTAAAGTATAATAAAAAAAAAAAAGAATTTTTGTTTATATAAGTAAAAGTCTAGTCTTTCTTTCCTTTTTTAAAATTTTGTATTGCTTATTTGTATGAGTACATAGTAAGTGTATATATGGAAATTCTTATTGTCTTTCTGAAGAATAAGCAATAAGGCAGCCTTTCATCAGTTTATATAATGGTTAAAAATTGAGGAGACAGTGAAAAATATTTTATCTTAAAGAGTCTAACAATGCAAGTAGCAAAACGTATTTTGCAGTAACTATATCAGACATTTTCAAACTATTTGGTCTCAGGATTTCTTTATATTCTTGAAAATCACTGAGGAGCCCCAAATGCCTTTATTTATGTAGGAGATAGATAGGTAGGTAGGTAGGTAGATAGATAGATAGCATATTTTGAAAACAGAAAATTTAAGACACAAGAATATACAAGCATAAATTCCATTAGTTGTCAGGATGATGATGGCATTACTATGTAGCTCTGGAAAATTACACTGTATACATATGACAGAAGGAGTGAAGTGAGTAAATAACTTTTTAGGATTATTATAAAAACAGTTTTGATCTCACTGATCCCCTTAAAGTGTAACATTTTGAGAAATCCTAATTAAAAAGTGGTGATTCTTACCCTGACAATTCTCCTCAATAAATGATTTTAAGTTACTGATCAAAAAAAGTAAGAGATTCTACAAGACTATACATTAGTAATGGGATTGAATTTGATGTTCCAATTACCTTCTGGTTGTTCTTTTAAAACGCAAATGCCTGACTATAGCAGCTGGTTCTGGATGATACTTATTAGTTTACCACAAAACTTTAGAGACTACACAGACCCCTGAAGCCATACTTAGTGACTATTTACAAAGGATTAACCTATCATATTAAAGTGCTGAGATGACATACAATAAATAATGATCTATCTGAATACAACCTCTGCAGACACCATGGCTGTAATTGAGTCGGAAGTTGAATTCAGATGACCCAAATAGAGTGTTGTCACCCAGTCCTATCCAAAGGAGTCAAGAAAGACAAAAGCCAGGGAGTCAAGTCACCTCTGACCAAATGAAGCTGAGATCTAGATGCTATGGAGTGAGAAAGTTAACACTAAACTTTAAACATTAAATTTAAACATTAAATATAAAGGTAAATTCAGAACATTCATTTTCACTCCAATTTACAATTCTAGGATTAGTGTTAAAAACAGTAACAATACAAAAGATATAATTTCATTCTCTTTTGGCTGAGTAGTATTTCATTGTGGATATATGCTATAGTTTCTCTATTCATTATACAATCTATGCATGTAACAAAATTTCATATGTACCCCCATAAATCTGTACAAATGAAAAGAAAAAAAATGAGAATGATACCACAAAAAACAGTAAACAATACAATTCATAGTCTACAGGAGGGCTTAGAGGCAACAGTAGGTCTGAGGACAGAAAGCAAAGGTTTGAATTATTTAGAAATATGGTCAAAGAATGCAAGTCTAGATGAAGTGAAGAAGATCTAAGGTGTTGGCTGTGAATAACTGTAGTGCATTACTGAATGACCTTCATTAGTCAACAGGTCTCTGCATGAGTGTGAGAGACTGGCTGAAAGGATAAGATTATGCTAAGGTTTGAGTGCATCGCCTCCAAATTCAGGTGTTGCTAATGTGATGTTATTAAGATGTGAGGACTTTATGTGTTGATGAGACAATAAGGGCTCCTTATCCCTTAATGATATTAAAGCCTTTATAAAAGAGGATTCCTGCAGCTTTTGGCTAGCTTGTCCTTCTGTCTTATGCCATGTGAGGATGCTGCAAGAGGTTTTCACCAGACCAAATGTCAGCTTGATCTTGGGCTTCCCAACCTCTAGGGCTGTGAGAAATGTGTCTGGTTTTTAAAATAAATTATCCAGTCCCAGGTATTCTGTTACAGTAGCACAAACAAATTAAGATGGGTTGGTTCCATAATTTTGAAAGTGAATGTTGGCTTAGATGAATGTTATGTTCTCATCTTCCTATTAAAAATAAATTAAAGCCCTGATAAAATGAGTACTTCCTACTTTGAGCAAATCACCTTACCACTTATAACAATTAAAAATAACATCAAACAACATTATTTTCACTTCTAAATTATGTACATCATAGAATTAAAGGAGCTTTCCTTTTTTAAAGATTTTTAAATTGTGTCTTCCTTTCAATCTAGATACACACAAACAAACACACACAGAATGAACGATCGCTAACATTCCAAAAGGTTGAAATTTTTGCATCAAAGTAAATTCAATAGTCACTTTAAAAGTCCATAATTCTAAATTAGACTACTTAATTATACTCATTTTCTATTTTTATAGGTTTAGCTTTTGAAACAGGGCAGTACAAAAGAACAATGAGGGGAATGGTATTGATGCTTTCCGAGTTTCATTCCCAACTCTGCATCAAATGCACACAGATAAATGTATCTGTCTGAAACCATCATACTATCATGTCGTTTCTCAAGCACTCACCTTGTAGTGAATGAAGCTTTACAGACAAAAATTACGTGACAGCATGACCTTTATGAAACAGCAGATGCACCGTTATGTTAACAATTGGCAAATCCTAAAACAGCTGCAAACATGTTGATTAGATGCCTGTCATTTCCAGATGCCCCGTTTGACAGTTCCCTGGAGTTCAGAGACAAATAACAAGGCATACGCCACAATTTTACGTTAGCGATTTTACTGTAGCCACCTAGAGGAAGCAATTTACCTAAGATAGCAAGTTTTGTCTCTACTCTTGGACTACAACATAGATGAAATTATAAATAAACACACAGGTTTTGAAGAGGCCACATGGGAATGGATAGACACTTCCCAGGTAAGGCCAGATAGCAGTCTGTACCTAATGCAACCCAGGAGTACTTCTGATTGAGAAGACAATGCTTCTGATCCTCAACAGGGTGATACTCCTTTCTGTCTTTTGGGCATATGGCTGAGTTAGTCCCTGAACTTGATCTCCTTGCCAAGATAAGGAACAACATCCTTAACTATCAAAACATTAGATTATCTGTCATCTGAAAACTCTTCCAGCCATATATATATATATATTTATATATTTATATTTTTAAAATATAAGATTATATCTATATATATATAATTTTATATTTTTAAATTTTATTATATATGTATTTTATTTTTTTGAGATGGAATCTTATTTCCAAATGCCCCATTTGACAGTTCCTGGATATAAAAAATATTTTATATATATGTATATGTGTATATATATATATATATATATACACATATATATTATTTTTTTGAATTGGAGTCTCACTCATCCAGGCTAGAGTGTGGTGGGAAATCTTGGCCCACTGCAGCCTCTGCCTCCTGGGTTCAATCAATTCTCCTGTGTCAGCGTCCCAAGTATTTGGGATTACAGGCATCCACCACCATGCCTGGCTAATTTTTTGTATTTTTAGTAGAGATTGGATTTCACCATGTTGTCAAACTCCTGACTTCAAGTGATCTACTCACCTTGGCCTCCCAAAGTGCTGGGATTACAAGTGTGACCCATTGTGCCTGGCCAGCCAAACATATTGAGTGTAAGGTAACTATCTGTCCACAAAGGACCCTCTGCATTTGACAGTCCTTGGAGTTATGCACACTAATATGCAAGTTTTTACTTTACTTTAACTCTTTCTAGTCCATATAGAAGATTTTAAAACACTGATAGGTGTTTTAAAAATTTTAAGGCACCTCTACTCAGAGACCACCTCCAAAGGCATGTGTGATGGTGTTGGCATTGATCTCAATGAAGTTCACAGAAAGGAGGGCCTTGGAATACTGGGGAGCTCAGGCTGACTGCAAACACAGGCTTTCTCTTTTGCCGCTCTTCCCCTGATGTTGAAATGTTTGAGAACTGCAGAGTTCATTCTGTTAACAAGGTAGAAGCTGATTTTCTATTCAAGTTTCCCTCTGTTTTAATAAGATGACTTTAGAATGACTCAAAAAGGCAGAGACCACAGTGGCAGCAGAGTTCCAGAAACATCACTGTAAAAACCAGTAAACGAGAAGGACAAGCTGCAATTAATGTGGCCAAAATATTCCATTTCCCTTGCAGCTAGAGTCATGGAGCTGACAATACAATCTTTTTTTAAAAAATTGCCATTCACCAGGGCACCTTAAGACAAAGAATATATTACTGCTTCCCATGACTGCTCCAGATACTCATATCTATATAAAACAGAAACATTTATTTCACACTAGTTGTTCACTGGATAATTATCATCAATAACATACATTTGTAATCAGGTATAGAGAGAAGTAATAAGGAGAGGTAGATAATGGACTGTGTTAATAAAAATATTTGACTACTAACTAACAGTTGAATTCCAGCTATTTCTTGAAATTTCTTTGTTCCTATGAAATGTGTATTACCTCATTGTATTAGTCTGTTTTTCACAGTGCTGATAAAGACATACCTGAGAGTGGGCAATTTGCATAAGAAAGGGGTTTATTGGACTTACAGTTTCACATGGCTGGGGGGCCTCATGATCATGGTGTAAGGTGAAAGGCACGTCTAACATGGTGGCAGACAAGAGAAGACAGTTTGTGCAGGAAAACTCCCATTTTTATATAACCATCAGATCTCCTGAGACTTTTTCACTATCACAAGAACAGTAGGAGAAAGACCTGCCCCAATGATTAATCACCTCACACAATGTTCCTCCCATGACACATGAGAATTGTGGGAGTTACAATTCAAGATGAGATTTGGGTGGGGACACAGCCACACCATATTTTTAAAATATCAGAAGAGTTTTCATTAAGCACAAATAAACGTCTGTTGGCCTCCGCATTCCATACCAGCTCCCATCTCATTCCTCTGTTCTGCTTTACAAATCAAAAAAAAAAGAATTTTTTATACACTCTTCTTCCTATCCATTTTGCATTCCCATTTCTTGCATTCAACCCATGTTTACCTGGGTTGCATCTCCCATCCCCACTTAAATTATTCTTGTCCACATTATCAAAGGCTCCATGTTGCTAAATCAGGGACACATTTGTCTGCACATTGTTCAACTATTTAGCAACATTTGGCACAAACGGTATTGGTTTCTTGAAGCATTCTCTGCTCTAAGTTTCAGTGTCACTGCACTCCTTGGCTTTCTTCCCACCCTCTGGCCTCTCCTCAGTTTTCTTTGTTGGCTTCTTCGCCTTTACCAAAATTCCCCAGAGAGGGAGGTCTCAGCACTCATTCCTGAAACTGCTCACTTTTCCCTAATTCAGGTTCTTTCCAGCACCATCTGCATACTGACTTCCAGACTTACACCTTCAGTTTAGACTTGCCTGAGTCCCAGACTTGTACATAAATAGGCAGGTAGATAGATAGATAAAGAATTATAATAGATAGATAAATAGGCTCACAGCTCCACATAGTTGCCTAGTAGGCATCTCAAATATAGGAAGTCCAAAGTAAAAGTTTCAAACAAAACTTGCTCATACAATCCAAACCTCAAGATCTGTTTCTCTTTCAGTAAATAGCCCTGTCAATAAAATCAACCCAGAAAAACGTTCATTTGTAATTCCTGTCTTCCCTTTACTTCCTATATCACACAATGAATCCTATCATGTCACCTCCAGAAATATTTCTCCATTTTATGTACTTCTCTCTTTTCTCATCACTACCACCCTAACCAAGCCATCAACACTCTGGTCTGAACTTAAAAACAAAAAAAGAAAAGAAGAAAAAGCTTAAGACTTATCTCTGCTTCTACTTTTTACTTCCATTGCTTCATTTTTTTTTTTTTACCCAGAAGTATGAAATCCTAAAATCGCAAATCTAGTCAGGCCCTTCCTTTGTTTGAAAACTCTGTGTTGCACCTGGAATAAAATCCAGCTACTCACAATGGATCAAGATGCTGCCTGGTTGAACCTCTGTCTCATCTGTTGTCAATCTCTCTTACTTGCTACCTGCTAGCTATATTGGCCTTCTTCTGTGCTTTCTAGAATATGCCTCCAAGAATTTTTCTAACTCAAATACTGTGCATTTGATATAATATTTGCCTGGAATGTTGTATCCACCACCATTTTATAGGAAGTATAATAGTGCATTGTAATTTTACCATGTATCTGTTTATGCATTGCAAATAGACAGAAGTCCCATAAAGGAAGTATTAATGTCTATCTTGTTCTCACAATGTGGTCATCAATCACCTGGTATTTAGTAGGTCCTAGACCCTGGCACAGCATAGCCATTCAATAAATATTCACACAATTCTTTAATAATTTAATTCAGTTAGCATAATCATTAAAGTATTGAAATTCGATACTAAGCTGAATCCACTTCTCCCATTATTCTTTTCCTTCTAATATTATAGAATTGAAGTTATTCAAAATATATATTTAATGAAGTTGTAAATGAGTAGACTTTGAGAGGAAGTGTTCATTCTCCTCTAATTATGTTTTTAAGAAAGGTATAGAATTCCAGATGCTGGATAACTAATGAAAGAGAATAGTCTTACTGAAAGAATAAAACATTGTGGCAATAAAATGCAATCATCCAGAAGCCTTGAGAAGAGGAATGAATGGATGCCATAGTTAAATAACTACCACAAGAAAAATAACAGGGAAGGCAATGCTCAAGAGCAAGTAATTCCATGAGAAAAAATAAACACATGGACTCACAGGGTCAAAATTTTTCTCTGACCGACGTGGCAAAATCATCTATTATACAGTTAATGATTTGAAAGATGTTTCCATCAGCCTGGGGGTCTCGCTCCAGTATCAAGACAGTGATATTTTCTATGTGAAGACCATAGCTCCAGTCCACCAGATTAATGCCAGAAATATGTATACACAGGGCCTACAAATCTAATGAGTATGTTGGCAGACCATAATTCTACACAGATTCAATATCACAGTCTTACATTAATATCACTGTCCATATTTCTACACAGCTTCAATATCACTAGCCTACTCAAAGCCCCTCTCCATGCTTGTTGTAATATGATTTGATTCCCCCAGAGTTAAAACAAATAACAAAATAGGCAAAAGCTTTAGGGTATCACAAGGAAACTATAGAGAGAATTAAGATAATTAGTCATGGATTATTATCAACACTAAATTATTATTAACACCAAATTACCACTACATTGGCTACTGTCACTTTATGTTTCTGTTTTGCCAGTCTACATATGCAATACCATAACATAATTCCATGGTTTTTCCAACAGTTTCAAAACAAAAATAAAAATAAAACAACAACTCCAAAAATTCCACTGAAAAATGTTTGTCATTCCAGTGGAAAATACTATTTGAAAAATGTTTGTCATTCCAGTGGAACATTTGTCAGTGGAATGACAAAAAATTAAATAAATGTATATCTTGCACTGAAATTAGCAGGAAAAAAAAAGGGACAGGTTTAATGGTTTAATCAATATTGTTTCATATTGTCTCTTAGAAAACGGTCATTTAAAAAAACAAAAAACAAAAAACTTGTCAGTCCCTTGTGGGACAGCTGTAACAGCTACTCTACGATTCTGCATTGTTTTTCTTTTTGCTTAAAAAAATATAAATGGAACGTATTCATTCTCAATGAGACTCTGCCAGTGACCAAAGTTATTTTACAAAAGAAAACATGAGCCATTTAAATAAAATGTACTATTTTGCATGGTCCAGAACAGATTTTAGCTTTCTTTATAACATTTGAGTGAGTATTCTTGTGTACAAGGTAGTATAAAGTCCTCAGATATCTTTTTCTTTACTGTTATCAACTCAACAAACATTGAGCTCTGACTCTGGCGTTGAACTGGATGATAACAATACAAAAATAAATATTCAGTTGCTACCTTAAGAAGCCCACAGTTCAGTTTCTTTCATTATTTTCAAAGGAAGCAGTTATTTATTTAAATAAATAATCTCATAAAAATATAATTTATGTTTCACTAAAATCTCCATACTTTGCATCTTAGTAGTGATTTTTAGAAATAATTCTATATTATCTAATAGAAGAGGCTTTTAGTTCAGAAAATCCTAATAAGTGTCTTATGAAGCACTAACTCTTCAGGATGTCAGTCTTCACGGAAAAGGAGAAAAATGATTTATTTAACAAAAGTAAACATAATCAAAAGAGTTTCTTGATTTTATAACATCCCAGAGGTTCTATCATGCAAACATGCATTATAAATTTCTTAACAGGAAAACATATTAGCTGGCATTTTCTGGGCTTATTTTACAGGAAAACCTGATTTCATGGAGAAAACACAAACAAATCAAGTCCAATACAACATATTTATGAAACTCCAGATGATAAGGTACAATATAATTGGTTCAGAGATGGGTCAACAAGCAATCATATCTAATTTACTGTATTGACCAATCTACATTTATCAAAGTATCTTAGAATTTTCCCTAAAAAATCTTACCTTACATTAAAATATTACTCTTTACATATCATTTGGGTTTGCAAGAGAACCAATATCAACTTAAATAGATGCCTTCCAGCTCTCTTTTTTCTTTAAGAATCCATGTGCCAGACTCCCACTACTGAAGATAAAAATGTGCTATATAGCTAAAATAAAAATCAGTGAACAGGGAAAGAAGAATGTTTTGAAAACTGTAAGCTGTTACGCAGGGATGATTTTAATTTTAATTTTTCAAGAGGAGAATGCAAAACCCATTAAGAAAGAACTAGAATATTTTTCTCAATGAATAATCATTTCATAGGAATAAATATCTATAAATATCATATATGAGAATGAAATGATGTACAGAATTCATTGCCTGTTAGAATACAAGGAAAAGGTCCTGAGGCCCAGGTACCGTAATGTCCGATTTTTTTCCCTGTTATCTTACATAAGTCATTTTATTTCCCTGTGCCTAAACCTTTGCATTCACATAGAAGTCGGATAAATGAGAAAAAGTAAAAGCACTTGAAGATCTAGGTTTTCGTTTATTATTTCTGAAAAAACAGTTTACTTAAACCAATGAGAAAAGTGAAAACTGCTCTTGATAAATGGAAAATCTCAATAGATATAAACCAAATGTGTTTCTTTAAAAAGTCAACTTTCATTGTTAAACACTAATCACAATTAGTTTGGGGTTTTAGCGTGAACCTAGAAATAGTTCACCTACACATATTCTGAAAAGATAATCCAAATAAAATCCACTTTATTCATGACTAATATGATAAATGCTCAGCGTGTCTAACTGGGGAAAGTATTATAATGACATCATACAAGTACATTCTGCTTTTATTCAAACTCTTAGCAATACCCCCATCACATCGAGTTTTAAAACTAAGTCAAGGGGAAAAGATGGCTGCAGCACAAACATAACCAGACAGAAACCAGATGGAAAAGAAACATAATGCAGAGCATGACAGCACGTTCTTTCCAGCAGCACAATTATAAAGGCATCTGTTCTGAAAGTACAGGTTTCCACTGCATTTTTGTTTTACCTGATGGATGAAAGAACAGAAGTATCTTAAATCATGGGAATGACAAAGCTATATATAATACGTTACTTATATTCAGGAGCTGTTAATTTCATGATGTCATGGACAGGGTTGATTAACGGCATTCTATCTCAAAGGGTATAACTATAGCCGTTAAAGTCATCTTGCAAATAGGTGACTAACTGCCCCAGCTCCAAGGCAGAAGGGCAAATCTGAACAGCATCATGATATCCCAGGCCTTGCTGGGGATTGGGGTTGCATAGAGCACAATTTTTCTTAGGTCCTGGCATATTTCTACCAGTGGCAGAGTGATTTTACTGGCATGAATCAGAAAGCATGTGAGTCATCTGTATAATAAATGAGACAACTTTATTTCATTCAGCTCTGCTCACTTCATTATAGCAACAAAAAAGTTAGGAAAATTTCTGTTTTCTGTCAGATTTTCCCAAAATGATCAGTCACTGATGGCTCACATGTCCCCATCAGAACAGTATGAGACTATGAAGCCACAGCTTGTATTGCCAGCAACCCAGGCAGGAATGTGGTTGCCAAGCACACTGGCTCCTGCAATGATTTACCACTTCCAAATGTTACATTTGACAACAAATCTAAGAAGTGCAGCTTTCTCAGCTAGAAGCTTCCTGAGTTAGATCTTCTGTCACTTCTGCTTGGTTTTGGTCTCTCCATGAAGGGCTGGTTAGCTTTATGCATCTCTGCTTGCCAAAGCTGAATCCCATGACTTAGATACTGCACTTCAGGTTGCCTTCATCTTTTGTGTTCCACTAACAGACCCAGTCAAACCAAAGGTCTGATTGAATTAACTGGCTGAGTTAACTGGCAACCCAGTTCAAGCAGGAGGGGAAGGCTAGAGCAAACTAAAACATTGCATTTGTTGAATATAAATAGGACTAAGGTGAAAACCGCTCCTCTGAGTATATGGAACATTATACAAACAGGATGTCTGAAAATTAGTATCTGCTACATGCAAGGAGAATGAGTGTCACATATGCCCAGTTGGAACCAAATCATAACTTTCAAATTGAGAGGTAAGATAAAAATGTGTATTTGTGAATTATAAAGGATATTAGAAATTATTTACTCCTCTCATCTGTGTAAAGCAGAATAGCCGACAGGATAGCTTCACTGGGAACTCACTTGCTCACGTGGCAGCCCATTTCTTTGCTGACCAATTCTGCTGACTAAAAGAGATTCTAAGAGTGCACAGAAATTTGCCTCTCAGAAGCTTCCATACACTAATACTCGTTCTGACCACTTAACAGAGCTGGCTGAGAGCATATGTAAGAAATTCGCATCATTCTTTATACTCCAGTCCACTCCAGTTCTTGCACTTTGAATCATTGAGATTTGTTTGTAATTCTGGTCAGTATCCATTTGGTCCTAATATTCCTGATCTTGACTATACTCTTAATTACCCATTGCTTAACTACAGGTTCAGTTGGCTAGACCACCACCCCTGTTCAGAAAATAAGCCCCGTGCAGAGATTTACCAGTTGGCTCCACTGTCTATTTCCTTTTCCTACTCACTGTTCTGCCTATATCTAGCCTCTGGAATGTCTTTTGCTGGCACAGAGGGGCTCCCTACCCTTAGTCTTCTCTCCAGAATATTCCAACCCACACTGTTGATTGCATGTCCCAACTTTTTTTTTCTATCTGCTTAACCTTGAAAACTCTCTCCCACTTCCCTCTGGTTCCCATTGCAGAAAGAAGCTGAAGAAAGACTCTACCCAGGTCTGGAAGAGTAATTAGTAAGAGAAGATTTAAAAGCCAGACCAAAAAACAACAACAACAACAACAACAACAAACAAACAACAAAAAAAACAAGTGGTAACAGCCTGAACTCAAGGAGGGAAGATAGATGATGGATACAAACAATATTAAAAGCTAGCAATTGTAGAATGCAATAACTGAATTGATGATATGCAATGAGGAATGTGTATGTGGGAAGAAGATTACAAGGCCAAGAGTGGTACCATTCACCAAGATAGATGATACAGAATGAGTCCTATGGAAAGTAATGATTAAGTTTTCAATGTAATTGGTTTGAAGTGCCTTTGGGCCTTCCAAATTAAACCATTTATTAGATCATTGGAAATATAGGTCCAGAAATCAGAATAGTTCTTGATTAGATTTGAGAATCAGCAAAATGTAAAGAAAAAGTTGGGAAAGGGTTTTCTTCACGATGTTTTGGATGTTATATTTAGAACAAAAAGCTCTGAGAGATGAAAATGAAGCACTTTGGAATTATGACTTTGACTCTTAAAAACTGATTAGACTGATAAGGAATAATTCTTGAAATAAATCTAGAATGAATATCTAATGATAGTAAAAGAGGAGAAAAAATAAAAATTAGATAATGAAAACCAAAGGAGATAGTTTTAAGAAGAAAATAGTTAACAGTAACAAATGTTCATCAGTGTGTTTAACGCCTCTGCCAAATCACTTTAAATCTGCCCCACCCAAATTCAAGTGGCACTTTAATCTTTAATGACAAATACATGAGACAAATAAAACAATACTTTTTTTTTTGTTTGTTTGATTCAACTAACTAGTCTTCAAATTATAATTTTACCAAAGAAGACATGAAAGATAAAGCCATCACTTCTATGGCTTCCATCTCAGTCTCTATAGATGCTTGCTTCTTGAGCTGGGAAAGACTGTCTCCTTGGGCCAAGTGCTCTAAAGTTTCTTATTTTAAGGACTTATGCCTTTGTATTTCAGCACAAGAATGATTCTTGACATAAATCCATCTATTTTCCCAGGAAAAAGCATTTGAATCTTTTCCATTAAATTGTGAAATGAATTAATTAAAAATGCACTTTCTTGCATTGGGAATTATGGCTTAATGTTGTCTAATGAGGTTGATTTTAAAACAATTATACAAAGCAGTGATGTCAAATCCAGCAGAGATACAGTTTGGATGTTAAACTCAAATTAAAGATCAGACAAGTATATGGTATTATTGAACGACTAGTGAATGCAACAAAAGCTAAGATAAGCAGATAACATAAAATATGCAATTATAATATATAATTTTATCAGTTATTAAACCATGTCTGAGAAATAAACTATTAGATATATTTTTAAATTCTTTTACTTATTTTAAAACAGCCTATGTATTATTAAGCATTATTGGCTTTTGTCTTCTGTCTTTTTCCCCAGAACTCTAGCACAGGTCAGTAAACAGAGGATTACCATTCCCACAGAAGCTCCTTTCAGGTTGCAGCACTCCCAAAAAGAACAGTTTTCTACCTGTTAACGTCTTAATTTAATTTTCCCTTTCACTAACCTGTAGTAAATGGAACCACAAATATATGCTTTTCTGTGTCTGGCATCTTCCGCTCAGCATTGAGTTTGTGAGTTTTATTCATGTTGTTGAATATAATTTGTCCTTTCTTATATCTGCACAGTACTTCATTATGTGACTATCCCACGTACTGTATATCCATTTTGTTATTTTTGGACACATATTGTTGTCAATTTGGGACTATTATGAATAAAGCTACTATGTACATTGCTATACATGTGTTTTGGCGATTATATGTAGATATTTCTGCTGGGTAGATACCTAGGAAGGGAATTTTTAGTATGTAACAACAAACTACTTTCTAAATGATTATACAATTTATGCACTATTTGGCATTATAAAAGAGTTTTGGATGTTCTCTGTCTTCTTCAACACTTGTCGTTCTGGTGTTTATATAATTTGTTGTGGTTTTAGTTTACATTTCCCTTTTATCTGTTAATGTTTTGTGTACCTTTTGTATGCATATCAATTATTTGGAAATCTACTTTCTATAAAATCCCTTTTCAAGTCTTTTGCATATTCTTTGGTGATTTGCTATTATTGAGTTGCAGCAGTTTGTGTGTCTGTGTGTGTGTGTGTGTGTGTGTGTGTGTGTGTGTGTTTGCCCTGTTTTTGGTGTACATTTTCACATTCTTAATGGTGTCATTTGCTGAACAAAAATTTTTCATTTTGAAATAGTCAAAATTCTTATTTTTCAATTATGGTTAGCCCATATAATGCCCTGCTAAATAATTACTTGTCTATTCCTAAAACATAAAGATGTTTTCCAGTGTATTTTCCAAAGAGCTGTATTGTCTACTTTTGCCACCTAAACCTGAAGTCTCTTGTTTCATTATGCATGTGTATGTGTGTGTCTCTATGTGTGTTTATGGTGTAAGAAAGCCTCAATGTTCATTTTTTTAATATCAATATTCAATTGACCCAATACAATGTATTGAAAAGACTATTGTTTCCATGTTTCCTTGCACAAAATGACTTTGTTAGAAATAAGATGATACATATCTTGGTACCAATAACATAGTACCCTAATTACCACAACTTTTTGAATAGGTCCTTTTATTTGCTGGTGTAGACCTTCAGTTTGGTTCCTCTTCTGAAAATCATGTTGACTATTTTTGGTCCTTCGTATTTCAAGGTAAGTCTTATAATCAGCTTGTCAATTCCCACAAAGAGAAAAAAATAGGATATTTATTGGTACTCATTGAAACTATAAACAAAATTGGAAAGAACTAACATCTTTTATAGAAAGGAAAAGATGTCCACAGATTCCATTCTTTCTTCTAATCATGCTTTCGCAATGAAATCTTTGCAAGGTTAGGCTTCAAGAAACATTGTGTTTAGTTTCTCTTTTTTGAAACTCTGCCAAGACACCATATGAACAAGCTTGGAACAGCCTGCTTAATTATGGGAGACAAATGCCCCTTTATTATTATCATCTGTTGCCCAAGTTAAAGCCAGACATCTGCCCAATATGTGAGTGAAGTAATTCTCCATTCAGATTTCAGTTGATCTACCAGATGACCATAGATGCATGTATAAAACAAGTAAAAATCAGCTGAGCATGACCTAGATAAGCAGAACTTCCCACACGACCAGACGCATTATTAATGATCAATGGTTGCTATTTTGTCTCTAAATGTGGAGACAGTTTGTTATACAGCAATTTCTAACTGACACATACAAAGTATTCACAATATAGTGTCTTTCAATCCATGAACATGGTATGTCACTAAATTTATTTTGTCTTTTTAATTTTTGTCAATTTTGTATTATTCAGTGTAGAGAATATTTTAATTTCTATTGCTTGTTAATTTTTAAGACAACTGAAAATTACAAGATTTTTAAAATTTCTTTTTCTAGTTATTTGTCTGGTTTAAATTATAAAATTGATTTTTACATATTGAATCTGTATCCTATTACTATGCTAAAACCATTTTATTAGTTTTAATAATTTGCCTGTAGAGTCTTAAAATTTTTTTATTTTACAATTATATTTTCTGAGAACAATGACAGTCTACTGCAGTGGAACTTACAACTGCCCCTTTTCCTAGGTGCTCTGTCCCTGGAAGGTGGGACTTGATTTATAAGTTCCTGATGGGCTGCTGCCTATTTTCAGAGATGCCCTGCCCAGCAAGGAGGGAGTCTAGTCACTGTCTGCCTATAGAGGCATTGCTGAGCTGCAGTACGCTCTGCCCAGCTGCTATGTAAACGTCCTTGTGATTTTGTTTACATATTTAAGGTTAGAATGGCCTCGGTAATGGCTGATTGTCTCGGTAATGGCTGATTGTCTCGGTAATGGCAGACACCCTTCCCCCCAACTGAGCTCAACCATCCAGGGTGAAGCTCTAACTGCTGTGCTGGCTGTGAAATTCTCTAGCCAGTGAGTTTCAGTTTGCTGGTGTTTGTGGGGGTGGGACCTGCTGAGCCAGATCACTTGGCTTCCTGCCTTCAGCTGCCTTTTTTTCAGGGGAATGGGTGGCTCTGTCTCACAGGCATTCCAGGCACCAGCTAAAATGGTCATTCAGATTTGTGCTGGAAACCAGCGGGTCTTGTTGGCCCGGCAGGAATCTCCTGGTTTGTGAGCTGTAAAGACCATGGGAGAAGCACAGTATCTAAACCAGAATGCTGGAATGGCCAGAAAAGTACCCAATGTCTTCCATTGCAGGGGGGGGGGGGCGGGATCCTTCCCAGGTGAGGCAGCAACACATCCTGCCTCAGTTTGCCTTCCTTGGGCTACACCCACTGTCCAACCAGTCCCATTGAGATGAACCTGGTACCTCAGTTGGAAATGCAGAAATCACTCACCTTTGCATTGCTCTAGCTGGGAACTGTGCTCTGAAGCTGTTCCTATTCAGCCATCTTAGCAGAAGTCCCAATTTCAGCTATTCTTTTTACAATTTATTTTTTTGCCTCAACCCTCCATGTCCTCTTTTTCTTCAACTTCACTAATCTCTTCTTCTTCATTATGTAATCTGCTGATAATCACATGCAGTGTATTTTTTCATCTTAGAAACTGTAACTTTCATATGTAAATATTCATTTTGGGTCTACTTTTTTTATATGCCTCTATGTAACATTTATTCTTTCCTCTAACTTCTTGAACATATGAAACTCAATTATAATAATTTTTGTAATTTGCTTGTCTATTAATTCTATCATCCAAGTAATTGCTAGGTCAATTTCAAGTGAATGACTTCTAATCAAGGATTGTATTTTCTCACTTCTTTGCATGGCTAGTAACTTTTGAATGAATGATAAACATTGTGAATGTTACCTTATTAGTTGCTAGATATTTTTTATACCTGTAAATATTATTGAGCTTTTTTTTTGGGATGCAGAAAATTTATTTGGAAATTGATTAATGCCTTGCTGTCTTGCTTGTAAGCCTTGTTAGGTGGCCACGCATAGCAGCATTTAGTCAAAAATTAATTTTTACCACTATTAAAGCAAGACATTTTATATTCTACTAAATGGTCAGTAAACTCTGATGTTTTATATTCCAGCAATTTAAGACAGGCACTACTCCTGGTGTTATGTGAGCTTTGGACATTGTTTCCTTTATATTAAATATCACCTAACTTTGTTGCCTGATGTTCAATGTCATGAGAGCCACTGTTCCGTATTTTGGATCCTTTTTCAGTTGATTCAGGCAGTAGATAAAGCTAGTCCCTGTTACTTCATCTTTGCTTGAAGCAGAACTATATAATTTGGTCTTTAGATATAACTTTTAGTCATAAGTAAGATTGTGACTAAAAAGATGAGGACTTGACTAAAGTCACATATTAACACAGTGATGGGTGGGGCTTTGTGTCCACCTCACTTTCTTTTTTATAAGAAGGATGGTAGCAATGAACATACAGAGGTTAAGAGTAACTGACATGCAAAGAAGAGCATGCACAGAAGCTAAACAACCAGGGGTGAATTTTGTCAGACATTGTCTGTTAGTACTTAGCACTACTCCTTCCCTTCTAAGCTTTCCCCTTTTTTCACATACTAGAAGATTAAAGCCTCTCTTGTCAGCAAAGTTCCAATGTAAGTTCTGTCAATTAGGCATTTGCATAAAATTAGAAGAGACAAGGAAACTAAAATTTAATATTTCTCTTCAGATTCCAGCAGTAATCTAATGTATACTCTTACTGAATACATGACAATGAAGGAAAAGAGGATCATGAGGTGAATATAGCCAGAAAACAACCATGTGCTTCTTTGCAGCTGTGTGGCAACATGGAGCATATTAAAACAGGCTCCTGTGGACACAAAAGTGCCTCATTTTGGTTCCTAATCTTTCAGTAACACCATCTTTCTCCCATTTGCTCCTCTAGTAATCACAAATCTTCACCCTGATAATTTATATTAAATGTGTCTTTTATCAAAACATCTACAATGCTCAACAGGTGTGGTGGCTCACACCTGTAATCCCAGCACTTTGGGAGGCCAAGGCAAGCAGATCATGAAGCCAGGAGTTTGAAACCAGCCTGACTAACAGTGAAACCCCATCTGTACTAAAAATACAAAAATTAGCCAGGAGTGATGGTGTGTACCTCTAATCTCAGCTACTTAATCTCAGAAGAAATACTCAATTACAAGGGTGAAAGAGAAGATTGAATTCGCAGCCCCTGCAAGTCTAGTAGTCCAAGACAATAGGCCTGATGGGAACATGAGTGGTCTGGACATTCTGCAGAACATCTGTATTTGCTCTGTCAAGGATATCATGTTAATTAGGCAAACTGAATAAAAGGAGGCAAGTAAGTTAAACAGTTACATTCTCAGTTGTCTAGTAGCCTCAAGCATGCCGATACTTCCTCTCTAACCTAATGACAAATTATTGAATCTCACTTATCTTATCACTAAAATGGAAGCATAATGACCAGTAGGGACATATTTTACAATTGGGAATACTCTTCTGACCCATTCAAGAGTGTCAAAGAAGCCTGGTAGGTGTGAGTGGAATTTAAAAGAAAAAAGATCTTTACACAGGTCCAGGATGAGGTACAGGCCATCTTGCTGCTTAGGCCATGTAATCCGACAGACCTAGTGGATCAGAGGTAAATGTGATAGGAAAGGATGCCATGGGAAGATGATGGTAAGTCCCAGTAGGTGCATCAAAACATGTAATTTAAAATATATATTCAGAAGGTCTCTAGCAGAGATTCATATCAACGAAATTGTTAGAGCAAATTAATTGTGCTTTATCATTTTTATAGCAGCTATGAAATACTTATTAATACAAGAAAATATAAACTGTAACAAAATAAAACCATAAACCTATCCCTACTTTAAAAACTCCTTGAGCACCTCTTTCTGAATGTATCCCCTCTCTGAGACAGAAAATCAATTTTTTAAATAACATTTGGCATTTCAATAGACTTCTTTATACTTTCACTAAATATCCCTAAAAATAAACAGTATTTTTAGTAATTTTATATCTTATACAAATAGTGAAATGGCATTGATTTGTCATCAACTTCTACTTTTGTACAAAATTATGTTTGTACAAAAGTTCAATTATGATGACCTATACCACCAATTTTTTAAATTTTTTTACTTTTAACACCTTGTAATATTTCATTGTGTTAAAATGCCACAATTGATTTAATTCTCTTATTGATGGAAATATCAGTGGTTTCCATTTTTCCTGTGTCACTAAATCCATTTATGAATACTCTTAATGTGCATATATATTCATCTTTTATAGACAGTATCACATTGTCCTCCAAAGTCAGACAAATTTGAAAAGCATAGCATCTTTTCTGCTGATTTATTTTTAATTTTTAATGATATATAATAGTTTTCCATATTGATAGGGTAGGTGTGATATTTTGATACAAGCATACAATGTATAATGATCAAAGAGGTAGTGGGTGTGCCAATTACCCAGACTGATCATCACCTTTAAAATTTTAACATGCGTATCTTACTTTAACAAAGTATCTAACTTCTGTCTGAACTACTGCTTAGCTGGGTATGTAATTCTAAGTTAATGGTGATTTTCTCTCTAGACTTAGAAGAGATTCAGCTTTTCAGATTCCTCTGTTGTTAAGAAGTCCGTATTCTTTCTAGTTGTCTCAGTTCTGTGGCCCCTTTTAAGAAGAGAACTCATCTTAAGAACTATTCTTAAGAAGAGAACGTTTCTGCTTTGATATTTCAGATTTTTACTAACAGTATACTTAAAGGTGGATTTATTTTTATTTTTCTGCTTGAGCTTCATTGAATTTACTGAACGTGAAGATTTGCTTCTTTCATCAGTACTAGAAAATTCTGTTATTACTTCTTCAAATATTCTTTCTTTCTTATTCTTTAAATCATCTTCATCTGAAACACCAAAGGATGTTACAACTTCTCATTCTAACTTCCATATTTCCTAACCTGTTAGGTTATCTTTTATTTTGTCTCTGTATGATATTTGGGGCAATTGTTCTTAAATCTGTGCTGCAGTTTATAAATCTATTTTTTTTCTAATCTGCTGCTTATTGTTCTTGAGCATTTATGGCAGTGATTATATTGTTTTACCTAGAAATTATAGTTCTTTATCAAGTGTTTCTATTAAATACAACCATAGTGTTCATGTTTTTAATTATTATTTTTTCTTCCATTAAACTTACTAAACAAATTTATTTTGTCTTTATTTATAATGCTTATTTCTGGTTCCCTTCAGGGTCTACTTCTGCCCTTTTTTTCTTTCTGCTTACTATATGGTAGTCTGTATCTTGGTCATTTTAGATCATAAAACCAAGTTCGAGTGGGCTTGGATGGGCACAGTGGCTCAAACCTGTAATCCCAGCACTTTGGGAGGCCAAGGCTGACAGATCACTAGGTCAAGAGATCAAGACCATCCTAGCCAACATGGTGAAACCCTGACTCTACTAAAAACACAAAAATTAGCTGGTCATGGTGGCACACACCTGTAGTCCCAGCTACTCAGGAGACTGAGGCAGGAGAATCTCTTGAACCTGGGAAGCAGAGGTTGCAGCGAGCTGAGATTGCACCACTGCACCCCAGTCTAGCGGCAGAGCAAGACTCCATCTCAAAAACAAAACAAAACAAAAACAAAAAAAATCAAGTTCAAGTGGGCTTTACATGTGGTAGGTTTTTTTTGCAGCCCTATTTCAGAGAGATTTTTCTTTGCTAGAGTCACACACCCAAAAATATTACCAAATTGAAACTACTTTAAGGTAAATTCTCAGATTGGGATTTTCTAGATTACCCAAGTAGTACAAATTCGGATCCCAAACCTATGTGATAGGCTTGTCAATACAAATTCAACAAACGTATGAAAAAATGCTCATCATCACTGGTCATTAGAGAAATGCAAATCAAAACCACACTGAGATACCGTCTCATGCCAGTTAGAATGACAATCATTAAAAAATCAGATGCTGGAGAGGATGTGGAGAAATAGGAACACTTGTACACTGTTGGTGGGAGTGTAAATTAGCTCAACCATTGTGGAAGACAGTGTGGTGATTCCTCAAGGACCTAGAAATAGAAATTCCATTTGACCCAACAATCCATTACTGGGTATATACCCAAAGGATTATAAATCATTCTACTATAAAGATATATGCACATGTATGTTCGTTGTAGCACTGTTTACAATAGCAAAGACCTGACCCAAATGCTCATTGATGATAGACTGGACAAGGAAAATGTGGCACATATACACCATGGAATACTATGCAGCCATAAAAAATGATGAGTTCATGTCCTTTGTTGGGACATGGATGAATTAGAAACCATCATTCTCAGCAAACTGACATGAGAACAGAAAATCAAACCCTCATGTTCTCACTCATAGGCAGGTGTTGAACAATGAGAACACATGGCCACAGGGAGGGCAGCATCATGCATTGGGGTCTGTTGAGGGGGCTAGGGGAAGGACAGCAGGGGGTGGGGAAGTTGGGGAGGGACAACATGGGGAGAAATGCCAGATACAGGTGACAGGGGATGGAGGCAGCAAACCACCTTGCCATGTATGTACCTATGCAACAATACTGCATGATCTGCACATGTACCCCAGAACCTAAAGTACAATAAAAAAGTAAAATAAAGTAAGTGAATTTTTGTTGGTGGTATTACTGTTTTGTTTTTTGTTGTTGTTCTGTTTTGTTTTATTTTTTAACTGAGAGTATAGGAAAAGACTATCCAGGTCCCTTGTCTTTTTTTTTTTGGCCTCTTTGTGGAAGTTTTCTAGTCCCTCCTTTCCCCAACATTGAAGGGCCCCAGTTTATGCAGAAATCTCAAGCTCCATTCCCCTCCTATATTGACACAAAGCTGCAGCCCCAGTCCCCAACAAAGTCATGAAAGCTAAAACTCTGGGATGTTGCCATTGGCAGACTCCTTCAGGAAAGCCTTCAGAACTCACCACCTTGGCTTTCTGCTTCCTTTGTAACTGATTGCTGAACATTTCCATTTCATTCTTCTTATTCCAACTGTTCATTTTAAAGGACTTTAATTATAGTTTATTTGGCATTTATAGATGCTTTGCAGTGTGACAACTTTCAACATATCTAATACACCATATTGATAGATGTATGCATGTCAATTTTAAATTTGAGGAGGTGATAATAATTTGTTTTCCAAGTTGTTTTCCAAGTGGTTTCTAGTTAATGATATTCCAATGGAATATGTTTGCTTTAGTCTGCATCAAGCTTTTAGTCTTAGTTAATCTGGTAGGGATAAAATGTACCTGGAGTACATTTTGTGTTTCTTTAATTATAAGAGAGTTGATCACTTTTTCATAGGTTTATGAGAAACTTTTCTTTTACCATAAATTTCTTATTCAAATCTTTGCCCACTTATTGAGATGACTTTTTCTATGGTTTCATGTGAGAAGAATTTAGGTTTTGACTGCTCTACATTATTTCACTTTTTACTGAGATAAAAATGACATATATATCCCATATTTATTGGATACAATTTAATAAATTTCACATATGTGTGCACCCCTGAAATCATTACCACATTCAAAACAATGAGCATTTCCATCACCCCTGTAAATTTGACTTATTGCAAATATTTCCTCTATTTTATCATTTGGGTTTCTTTAGATTTAAGGGATTTTTACTCAATTTCACTGCAGTCAAATTCGTCAATCATTTACTCTACTTCTTCCTTTTTATTTTTAATGCCCTGCTCAGAAATCCTATTCCAGGATAGTTTATACACTCACCCACATTTTCTTCCTTTGTTTTCTTACGGTTTCATTTTTATACATTTAAATTTTTGAGACTGCTTCTTACTTTTATATAATGGCAAATTAGATTTTTAAGTCAGTCAGAAATTAGAATGAACAGTTTCATTGGATACAAATTACTGAATTTAAATCAAATTAATTTCCTTTATGGTGGTATTGGCTGTCATAACACATAAGAAGTTACAGAGGGTCTTTTTTCTCCTAGCAATTATGTGAGGAACATATTATTTTCGGTCTAATTTGAGATCCATGTTGGAAAGTGTTTCTTTTTAATATGCCCATTCTAAAATTTGACACAGTATCTTATTTTATTAACTGCCTGATAAATTGCTATTTTGTTTCTTAAGTAACAGCTAGGTTCAATCAAAACCATAGAAAAACCCAGGCAAAAATCATAAAGGAGAACAAAATAATAAATTAAAACATCACTTTTTAAAGGCTCTTCCTATTCATGGATTTCATATCAGTGAATTCAACTAGAAATAGAAAATATTTAGGGGAAAAATACATAACAATAAAAAATGCAATTTTAAAAAATATAGCATAAAATGATTTGCACAAAATTTACACTGTATTAGGTATTATAAGTAATATAGAGATGATTTAAAGGATATAAGAGGATCTGTATGAGTTATATGCAAATACTACACAATTTTATATGAGAGACTTAAGCATCTTCAATTGTGGTATCCTTGGGAGATCCTAGAATTGACCCCCTACAGATACCAAAGAATGGCTGTATATGAACTAAGCAGTGATCTATGAGAAAACACGCCTCTTTGTTTCTAGCTTTTGATTAGAAGGTGGTATTTCCAGAATGATTCGTTTCAGCATTTCCTTTAAATTTCTTTTAAACCCTGAGTGTTACTTGCTCTGGCATAAGCAGCGACTCTGCTATGTCCTATTTCATTTTGACAGAAGTGGTGATTTTAAATAGGTGTAGGTCTTACCAGTTAAATGCTCTCATCTTTAGTTTAATGAGTCAATTAGTACATTCAAACTGATTAATACACTCAGATATATTTGTGGGTTTTTTTCCCATTTATTTTATTGCATTTTAGGTTTTGGGGTACATGTGAAGAACATGCAAGATTATTGCATAGGTACACACATGGCAGTGTGATTTGCTGCCTTCCTCCCCATCACCTACATCTGACATCTCTCCCCTTGCTATCTCTCCCCAGCTCCCCCCAATATCCCTCCCTTATTTCCCCCCAACTGACCCCAGTGTGTAGTGCTCCCTTCCCTGTGTCCATGTGTTCTCATTGTTCAACACCCACCTGTGAGTGAGAACATGCAGTGTTTGATCTTCTGTTCTTCTGTCAGTTTGCTGAGAATGATGGTTTCCAGGTTCATCCATGTCCCTACAAAGGACACAAACTCATCGTTTTTGATGGCTGCATAATATTCCATGGTGTATTTGTGCCACATTTTTCCTATCCAGTCTATTGTTGATGGGCATTTGGGTTGGTTCCAGGTCTTTGCTATTGTAAACAGTGCTGCAATGAACATTCGTGTGCACATGTCCTTATAGTAGAACGATTTGTAATCCTTTGGATATATACCCAGTAATGGGACTGCTGGGTCAAATGAAATTTCTATTTCTGGGTCCTTGAGGAATCGCCACACTGTCTTCCACAATGGTTGAACTAATTTACACTCCCACCAACAGTGCAAAAGTGTTCCTATTTCTCCACATCCTCTCCAGCATCTGTTGTCTCCAGATTTTTTAATGATCGCCATTCTAACTGGCGTGAGATGGTATCTCAATGTTGTTTTGATTTGCATTTCTCTGATGACCAGTGATGATGAGCATTTTTTCATATGTTTGTTGGCCTCATGTATGTCTTCTTTTGTAAAGTATCTGTTCATATCCTTTGCCCACTTTTGAATGGGCTTGTTTGTTTTTTTCTTGTAAATCTGTTTTAGTTCTTTGCAAATTCTGGATATCAGCCCTTTGTCAGATGGGTAAACTGCAAAAATTTTTTCCCAATCTGTTGGTTGCCGATTCACTCTAATGACTGTTTCTTTTGCTGCGCAGAAGCTGTGGTGTTTGATTAGGTCCCATTTGTCTATTTTGGCTTTTGTTGTCAATGCTTTTGGGGTTTTGGTCATGAAGTCCTTGCCTACACCTATGTCCTGAATGGTTTTGCCTAGATTTTCTTCTAGGGTTTTTATGGTGTTAGGTCTTATGTTTAAGTCTTTAATCCATCTGGAGTTAATTTTAGTGTAAGGTGTCAGGAAGGGGTCCAGTTTCTGCTTTCTGCACGTGGCTAGCCAGCTTTCCCAACACCATTTATTGAACAGGGAATCCTTTCCCCATTGCTTGTTTTTGTCTGGTTTGTCAAAGATCAGATGGTTGTAGATATGTTGTGTTGCCTCAGAGACCTCTGTTCTGTTCCATTGGTCTATATCTCTGTTGTGGTACCAGTACCATGCTGTTTTGATTACTGTAGCCTTGTAGTATAGTTTGAAGTCTGGTAGTGTGATGCCTCCCGCTTTGTTCTTTTTGCTTAGAATTGACTTGGCTATGCGGGCTCTCTTTTGGTTCCATATGAAGTTTAAGATGGTTTTTCCCCGTTCTGCGAAGAAGGTCATTGGTAGCTTGATGGGGATAGCATTGAATCTGTAAATTACTTTGGGCAGTATGGCCATTTTCACGATATTGATTCTTCCTAATCATGAACATGGAATGTTTCTCCATCTGTTTGTGTCCTCTCTTATTTCTTTGAGCAGAGGCTTGTAGTTCTCCTTGAAGAGGTCCTTTACGTTCCTTGTTAGTTGTATTCCTAGGTATTTTATTCTCTTTGTGGCAATTGTGAATGGAAGTTTGTTCTTGATTTGGCTCTCTTTAAGTCTGTTATTGGTGTATAGGAATGCATGTGATTTTTGCACATTGATTTTGTATCCTGAGACTTTGCTGAACTTGGTTATCAGTTTCAGGATATTTAGGGCTGAGACGATGGAGTCTTCTAGATATACAATCATGTCGTCTGCAAATAGAGACAATTTGACTTCCTCCTTTCCTATTTGAATACACTTTATTTCTTTTTCTTGCCTGATTGCTCTGGCTAGAACTTCTAGTACTATATTGAATAGGAGTGGTGAGAGAGGGCCTCCTTGTCTGGTGCCACATTTCAAGGGGAATGCTTCAGTTTTTGCCCATTCAGTATGATATTGGCTGTTGGTTTTTCATAAATAGCTTTTATTATTTTCAGATACATTCCATCCATGCCTAGCTTATTGAGGGTTTTTAGCATAAAGGGCTGTTGAATTTTGTCAAAGGCCTTCTCTGCATCAATTGAGATAATCATGTGGTTTTTGTCTTTGGTTCTGTTTATGTGGTGAATTACGTTTATAGACTTGCATATGTTGAACCAGCCTTGCATCCCCAGTATGAAGCCTACTTGATCATGGTGGATAAGCTTTTGATGTGCTGTTGCAGTCGGCTTGTCAGTATTTTATTGAAGATTTTTGCATCTATGTTCATCATGGATATTGGCCTGAAGTTTTCTTTTCTTGTTGAGTCTCTGCCGGGTTTTGGAATCAGGATGATGTTGGTCTCATAAAATGATTTGGGAAGAATTCCCTCTTTTTGTATTGTTTGGAATCGTTTCAGAAGGAATGGTACCAGCTCCTCTTTGTATGTCTGGTGGAATTCGGCTGTGAACCCATCTGGACCTGGGCTTTTTTTGGGTGGTAAGCTCTTAATTGCTGCCTCAACTTCAGACCTTGTTATGGGTCTGTTCAGGGTTTTGGCTTCTTCCTGGTTTAGGCTTGGGGTAGGCAAGAGTCCAGGAATTTATCCATTTCTTCCAGGTTCACTAGTTTATGTGCATAGAGTTGTTTGTAATAATCTCTGATGATGGTTTGAATTTCTGTGGAATCTGTGGTGATATCTGCTTTATCGTTTTTTATTGCATCAATTTGGTTATTCTCCCTTTTCTTTTTTATTAATCTGGCTAGTGATCTGTCTATTTTGTGGATCTTTTCAAAAAACCAGTTCCTGGATTTATTGATTTTTTGAAGGGTTTTTTGTGTCTCTATCTCCTTCAGTTCTGCTCTAATCTTAGCTATTTCTTGTCTTCTGCTAGAATTTGAGTTTTTTTATTCTTGCTCCTCTAGCTCTTTCAGTTTTGACGATAGGGTGTCAATTTTTGATCTCTCCTTGCTTCTCATGTGGGCACTTAATGCTATATATTTTCCTCTAGAGACTGCTTTAAATGTGTCCCAGAGATTCTGGTATGTTGTGTCTTCATTCTCGTTGTTTTCGAAGAACATCTTTATTTCTTTCTTCATTTCATTGTTTATCCAGTCAACATTCAAGAGCAAGTTGTTCAGTTTCCATGAAGCTGTGTGGTTCTGGGTTAGTTTTTGAATTCTGAGTTCTAACTTGATTGCACTGTGGTCTGAGAGACTGTTTGTTATGATTTCTGTTCTTTTGCATTTGCTGAGGAGTGACTTACTTCTAATTATGTGGTCAATTTTAGAGTAGGTGTGATGTGGTGCTGAGAAGAATGTATATTCTGTGGATTTGGGGTGGAGAGTTCTGTAAATGTCTATTAGGTTTGCTTGGTCCAAGTCTGAGTTCAAGTCCTGGATATCCTTGTTAATTTTCTGTCTGGTTGATCTGCCTAATATTGACAATGGGGTGTTAAAGTCTCCCACTATTATTGTGTGGGAGTCTAAGTCTCTTTGTAAGTCATTAAGAAGTTGCCTTATGTATCTGGGTGCTCCTGTATTGGGTGCATATATATTTAGGATCGTTAGCTCTTCTTGTTGCATTGATCCTTTTACCATTATGTAATGTCTTTCTTTGTCTCTTTTGATCTTTGTTGCTTTAAAGTCTAATTTATCAGAGATGAGAATTGCAACTCCTGCTTTTTTTTGCTCTCCATTTGCTTGGTAAATCTTCCACCATCCCTTTATTTTGAGCCTTTGTGTATCCTTGCATGTGAGATGGGTTTCCTGGATACAGCATACTGATGGGTTTTGTCTTTTTATCCAATTTTCCAGTCTGTGTCTTTTGATTGGGGCATTTAGTCCATTTACATTTAGGGTTAATATTGTTATGTGAGAATTTGATACTGCCATTTTGGTCCTAGCTTGGTGTTTTGCCCATTAGTTGATGCAGATTCATCATTGTGTTGATTCTCTTTACCTTTTGGCATGTTTTTGGAGTGGCTGGTACTGGTTGTTCCTTTATATGTGTAGAGCCTCCTTCAGGGGCTCTTGTAAAGCTGCCCTGGTGGTGACGAAATCTCTGAGTACTTGCATGTTCCCAAAGGATTTTATTTTTCCTTCACTTATGAAGCTTAGCTTGGTTGGATAGGAGATTCTGTCCAGCAAGGAGGCAGCCTAGTCACTGTCTGCCTGTAGAGGCTTTGCTGAGCTGCTGTGGGCTCCACCCCAATGCCGAGTGAACTTCCCTGCAGTCCTGTTTATATGGGTGTAGCTAGAACTGCCTTGGCAATGGTAGCCCGCCTCTGTTGGGGCAGAGTCTCTCTGCAGTGGCGGGTTGCCTTGGCAACGGCGGGCTGCCTCAGCATTGGCTGACTACCTCCACAGAGGTGGGCTGCCTCGGTAATGGCAGACGCCCCACCCCCACAGAGCTTAACCATCTCAGGTTCAGCTTCGCTTGCTGTGAAACTCTCAATCCAGAGTTTCTGATTGCTGTTCTTTTGTGGGGGTGGGACCAGCCTAGCATGATCATCTGGCTCTCTGCCTCAGTGCCTTTTTTTTTTTTTTTAAGTTGGTGTTCCAGTCACATGTTGAAGAGGCCCCGCGGTGTGTGTTTTTTCCCGTGCGACAACTCACTGTGCTGGCTTAAACAGCAGCACTGAGATTCGTGGCGCTTTTTTTGCCCTGGAATCTACTGTCCTGGCTCCCTGCTCAGTCCCCTTTTTAAACAGATGAATGGATGACTTCCCGTGGCTCCAATTGCCAGACAAAAGGGCACCCGGACTGGTGTATTTTGTACGGAGAACCGCTGCTCCTGGGCGCCGACAAAGCAGCCGCACGGGGCAAAGCAGCGGCGCCGGCCGGCATAGCCGCCCTGGCAGAAACAGCCTCGCTGGCGACCCGTGGAGCTCCTCTGCCTGGGAATTTCCTATTCTGTGGGCAATAAAAATGTGGCGTCCACTCACCCTCTGTGCTTTCACTGGGAGCTGCAATCTTGAGCTGTTCCTAAACGGCCATCTTGGATCCTCCCCCTGGTTTTTTGTTTCTCTTTTTTTAATTTGGCTCAGGGTTGTGGGACAGTAATAGTGTATTGGTCAAGTTATGTACAGCTAATGAAAAGTTATTATTTAGGAGAATATATGTTAACAGTTGCAAAATTTAATTACACTAGAGCATCAATTAACGTGTGCAAGGAAAGGTGTTTCCTCCTTCTAAAGAGACCAGAGGTGAGAAAGAGACAGCAAAGGAAATGGAAAAGGGAAAAAGTAAATTGATGAAGAAATGACTAGACTAAATAGATAATGAAATAAAATATAAAACACACATAAAAGGGGGTCTTTTGAAACAAGAAAAAATAAAAACAGAAGATATGTAGGAAATAAGGAAAAAGAAGTTAATGAGCGAGCTGAGAAGTATAAAGATCAAAGAGAAAAGATAGAAAAAGACAAAAGGAATCCGAGAAAAAGACAAAAGAATTGGAAGAGATATAAATATCAAAGACAAATTAAGGCGGGGTTAGAGGAACAGAAAACTGAAAAAAGGAAAAGAGAGAAAGGGTGTGTAGTGAATAGTGTTGCAAATATTGACACAGATTGATAACTCATCTGTATAATTCTCCCTAGTCCATGGATCTTACCTTTGTTCACAGATAAATGCAAACATAGAAGTGGTTAAGTTAATAAGGCACTCATAGGCAGTGTCTTTGAAGAAAAAATGTTACAAGGCAGTACTCATGAAGTAATTTTTTTTTAATTACAGCAAAATAATTACTAATTTCTGTTGTTTTTACTTGACCTTAAAAACTCTTTTTTCATTAGGGAGACTTTAAATTTCCAACAAATAATTTAATAAATAAGACTCAGTACCTGAGTTTTGTTTAGCTTTACAACTGCACTGACGCAAGCAAAATGGAAACTTTTTTGTCCTGTGAATTGCTCATTCAAATCTTTTGCATGTTTTATCGAGTAATAGAAAAGAAGGTTGTGTGTTTCTATCATAGGAGAGAAAATACTAAAGTAACCCATAAAAAAATAAACATTTTTGTTCTGTTAGATTTCCGGTAAAAGACTATTTTTTGCCCCAGCAAATACATTTCAGTGTGAACAGTTATGAAGAAGGGTACACCCCTGTGGCCTCTGTGTGATCTTGGTGTGCTTGCTTTACAATAGAGGTATATGTGAGCAAGATAGGCTGTAAATAAAAATCACTAAAAATAAGCCCCATTTCTTCATAAATTTCATAACAAACATCAGAAGTACGTTCTCTTCAGGGAGGAATAAGAATCTAACTTCTAATTTTGGATAGCACATAGATACAGGGATATTTTGCCTCATTGCCTGTGTTATTGAGTTTTAAGCCATATGTTCCTGGCTTTCATTCACAATATTTACACCACTGGTGAGATGATAAAATTTGAGCACAGTGAGTCCTATTCAGATCTGATTTAATAGCTCATCTTTATTTTAGAATATATTCATCAAACTAAATCATATGATTCAAGGAAACTTTTCTTAAACCAGGCAGAAAGACCATTCTGAGTTAACATTACAGAAAGTTTCCTCTTCTACTTGTGTAAAGAGGAATTGAAATGATAGTATCAAGAATAGAAGTAACATTTGTGTATTAATATATTTTTGTCTTTCCTAAAGTGTAAGATTTGAATATATTTCTTATTCTGGGTGCTGGCATCGGAATTATTTCCTCTCTCACGCGTTTCCATATCCCACACACATCCTCTACCCCTCATGTTCCACTTGATTGAAAGGGAGATCACATGAAAACCAAATGATGTCCTTACATCAGTACGCTCCTCTACTACCAGCTCCAGAAAGAGACGCAGATGCCCTGACAGCCGTCTGGCCCAATCCTCTCCATTCATCCACTGCAATATGGTAGATGAGCAATTGCTCTATTTCAGATCCCAGAAACGAAATTATCTTTGGAATTAACAAGCAGCATCGCCTCCCCACTACTAATTTTTCCACCATTACCTAACTTGAAAACTTCTAAACATGTAAGCCTATAGATGATATTAGTCAGTAACAACAGGAAATCTTACCATTTCAATCAATCCCATGCAGTCTGCCTCTTAAAACCCTAAATAAATGCCATGCATGGTGACAAAGATTCTTTGCTTGTCCAAACTTTAGTCAGGCTCCTGAACCTTCTACTAGGCCCATCCATGCTCTTTCTTATAAAATCCAGTTCTATAAAAAATCTTGCTAAATCAGTTTAGCAAAAATTCCCCACTCTCAATATCTGATCAACTTCCTCATCCTCCACCATCCCCCAAGTGATGTCTGGTCACCCTGGTCTGTCGTCGGCAAGAATCTTGTTAGGTCAATTTGGTCTGAATCCCTCCTATTCTAATGTTACCTCTGAGTAACTTTCCATGCACTGACCCCTACCCTGCTTTTGGCTGTAAATTCCCACTTGACCTTGTATTTAGAGTTAAGCCCAATCTCTCTCTCCCATTTCAAAATCCCATTGTGGTGGTCCTGAATAATGTCTTCCTTACCATGTTTCAAAAAGTATCATTGAATAACATTTTCTCTAACAATAGTTTAATTTGATTTTTTATTATCATCAGAGACTGTATATGAAATCACACTGGCTTCTCTGAGAAGCACTAAATAAACTAATAGTGTTCACAAGTAAGATAATGTTAGGTTGGAGATGAAAATGAGCTCACAAGTTTTGAAAATCAGGTTTCAAAAGAAAACTTACTTGTCAGGCTCTTTGGTAACCAAAATGGATTCAAATCCAAGATTTTGGATTCTTATTCCAGTGTTCTTTCCACTGTACCACATGACCTTTTTAAGACCATGTAGAAGGTCTAAATAGACTTCTTCTATACGGTCTATTTAGAATATGACCTTCTACATAGAAGGTCATATGTAGAAGTTTCTAAATAGACCTTCTACATGGTCTATTTAGAATATGAATCATTAATGTCTGCTGATTTTATTTGACTCAATATTAGTAATACATTGAAAAATTATTAGTAAATTTTTAAAAATTATTAGAATTTTTGTTAGCTAGCAGCTTAAAATAATCTTCTGGGTCATTTTTGGAGCTGTCACTTAATTCATTGGGCCTCTGACCAAGCAGTTCTCATCTTAATTCAAGTATTTTCAGGTTAGCAAGCTCAATAAAGAAAACATAGATAGTAAGAAGAGGTAAGAAGTTAAGAACAATTGGGAAGACCATATAATAGAGTTATTCATCAAAGTCACAAAGTCTGAGACTAGTCAGATTTGTGTTCTAGTCCTGGATCTTCTAGTTACTATTTGTACCAGATTAGCCAAATTACTTAACAACTCTACACATCAGCTTCTTCCTATCTGACTGGAGGCAATAATAGTACCCAACTCATAGAATTTTTGTGGATTCTAAAAGTGAAAATGCACCTATTCAATAGTATAATTATACTATAGTACCTATTCTATAGTACCTGACATTTAATGCCCAAGAAAAGCTGACCAAATCCCAATACCTCTATGGAAAATTTTTTAAGTGGTCATGTCTGGGAACTATTATCCAATCCTCTCATCCAGGTGTATTCCAAAATCAAGGCTTTTGCAGAATGGCCATAAGAAGCTTCATAGGGAGTGTGCATCATCTACCCATTCCAGAGGTCATCAGCTTCCAGTAAGTGAATCACTTCTCTGCTAGGTTCAATGGAGAGAATGTTAGAAAAATCATTTTCTTTGCCACTGAAAGGCTGAAAGCAGATTGTGATGTATCCCACAGCTCAAGAGAGAAGCCAAGATGGGAAAGTGCTCAATTTGGTTAAGCTTATTTACTGACTCATCCCAGAACAGTTGTGCTTATATTAAAATTTTATATATGAAATGTACATAAAAATGCACACAGATGGGATGAGCATATGCAGGCGTGTGTACACACACGTGTACACACAGAGTCAACCTTTTTTAATGATAATGAAGAAAATCTAGATATGCCTAGAAAAAAACAAAAATGCCCTTTACTCTTTGGAATTCACTTTCAGATTTGGGAAGAAAGATTTACGTTCCAAATTATGTTTTGCCTTGGCAAATATTAGCCTTCCCCAGGCACATAAGGATTAACAACACAGTAAATCATGCTGGATAGCAGGAAGAAGACAATTTGAATTAAATATTTAGGACTGGCCCTCAGCTGTCAATGGCAGGGACAACATACTGTCACTGTTGCATCTACACCTAGCACAATGACAGGCACATAATATGTCATTATTCAACACTTATTTTGCAAGTGAATAAAAAGAAATAAATTCGCATGTGAAATTCAATATATATTAATCTTGAGACAGTAAGGCATCATCATCTCAATGCCCTAAGTCAATATTAAAAAATTCTCTTTTCTTAACAAAACTTAACTAATAATTATATTCATAACTGAAATAACTTGGACTTTTAGGTTTTTATAAGCTTTGAGAAAGTGGTTCATTCCACATTTATTGAGTTCTTACTAAACTTCAGCACTGTCCTGGGCACTAGATATACAAATATGAAGAAGACATCATCTTTCCTTATCTTTTCTTTTTTCTCACAGCCTATTATGAAGGTAACATTTCTAGAGATATAAGTAAAACACAGTGTGAATGCAATGTTATAAGAAAGTGAACATGAGAGTCAATCCTGTTCAAAGCAATTGTGCTAGAGACTCTTTGCTCCTACAGAGCCTTTTCCTTCTTTCTTCACCCTATTCTGTGCTCCTCAAGTGCCATCTTCTCCATGCTCCTGACCCTTGCCCCTTCAGACCTATGGATGGTAATAACCTATCCACACCTATGTAAGTAGTATCATTAGTATCATTATCTCAGATTAATCAATTTGAGTGCACCATCTGTTTCTTCTTAGGAACTTGGGTGGTAGATTTTTTTTGGTGTTTTTACTGTAAAATGAAGGAGCACTAGATGACCACTGAAGTCTGTTTCAATTTTAAAATTTCACACACCTAAAATTCTACTCAAATTTAAAATACTTTGAAACTACAGAAACATTTTTCAGTTATGATTTTGTTCAGGAAGACAGAAACCATTCTAGGTATTTTGAACAGGAAAGGATTTAATATTGGAGATTAGAACGTTACAAAAACATGGGAGGGGATGAGGGAATGAAAGTAAGGAAAAGTTGCCACTAGAATTCAGGATATTAGGAAGTGCATTGATGAGCTGTGCCTGCAGCACAGAAATAAATTATTTGCAGTGGATGCCCTGAAGCTGCTAGCAAAACCTCATACTTGCTACAGCCTGCCACTGGCACAGAATACTGATGGCTTCTACTTCTCTCCCATTTTCAATTTCTTGCGTGAATTTCTCTCTTGATCAAATCTAATATCCAACTCTGTGGCAATAATTCTTGGAAATATTATATCCCAGTCAGGTAGTCTCTGCATGCATGCAAAAAAAAATGTTTAACAGAGAGGAAATAATGTTTAGCTCCCTTGAATCTGGCATAGCACTTTAATTATATTTGTAATTAAAGTTTGATTGCATTTTATTATATAAGTAATATATGAGCATTATTTTAAAAATCAAACAATTAAAAAAGATAGTTGATAAGCAAAGTTGTTCATGAATCTTTAGATGTAGTGTGAGAAGAAATCATCTTTATCATTTCTATTTTAGTGCTTTTGGTAGTCTCTTTTATACCTCCAAATACTGTGCTTACATCTCTATTTGTTCACCTGTCAATCCTAAAATGTATCTACTGTACTGCCTCCCTTAACAGCAGCTTAGGAAATTAGCTCACTTACATGATTACTCTAAGACTCCTCTCTAAATTTGACACTTATAATTTTTATTTATTGATTACAATTATTCATTTGTATGGTAAAACTAAAGCTTTATTTCTTGGTCCTTCTAACTAGGACAATATCGCTTCATTTGATGTTGTTCAAAATTGTCAGATAACCATAATAATGCCCTTCATGAGTTCTCTCAGTATTTATGTGAAAAAAATGAAATATATATAATACAATACTTTGATTATATAATAACACTTATTGAGAAAATAAGTAGTATGAATGGATCCACAAAAAAGGAAACGAACTCCAAACTCATCAAATTTGATTTGTTACAGGGAGAATGTAGAAAGAAAATTAGCAAATGGATTATTTTAAGCTCTATCACCAATGTTCAACATATTCATTATTAAAACACAACTTCATATTGAACTTATCACAAATATTTTTGCTTTTGAATGAACCCCTGGTTACCCCTCTTTTTTGAAAGAATAATGCCTTCAACTTATTGCTAAGATAATCAGCTGATGAAATCATATTTTTAAAAGTGAATCCACATCTGAATCAGTTAGAAAGAGGTTCTGACCAATGAAACTGAAAACCAGCCAGGCACGGTGGCTCACGCCTGTAATCCCAGCACTTTGGGAGGCCAAGGCGGGTGGATCACCTGAGGTCAGAAGTTCGAGACCAGCTTGGCCAACATGATGAAACACCATCTCTGCTAAAAATACAAACAATTAGCTGGGTGTGGTGGCAGGTGCCTGTAATCCCAGCAACTCGGGAGGTTGAAGCAGGAGAATCACTTGAATCCAGCAGGTGGAGGTTGCAGTAAGCCAAGGTCGTGTCATTGCACTGAAGCCTAGGGAACAAAAGCAAAATTCTGTCTAGAAAGAAAGAAAGAGAGAGAGAGAGAGAGAAAACTAATTACCAGTATCAACCACCAGCAACAGATGGAGGGAAGGAAGGAAGGAAGAAAGAAAGGAAGGGAGGAAGGACAGAAGGGAGGGAGGGAGGAAGGAAGGAAGGAAGGAAAAGAAAAAAAGAAAAGAAAAGAAAAAAGAAAACAAAACCAAAAGCCAGTATCAACCACCAGCAACAGAGAAAGGGAAGGGAAGGGAAGGGGAAGGGGAAGGGGAAGGGGAAGGGGAAGGGGAAGGGGTGGGGAAACAGGGGAAGGGGAAGGGGAAGGGGTGGGGAAAGAAGGAAAGAGGAAAGAAAGAAAGAAAGAAGGAAGGAAAGAAAGAAGGAAGGAAGGAAGGAAGGAAGGAAGGAAGGAAGGAAGGAAGGAAGGAAGGAAGGAAGGAAGGAAGAAAAAGAAAGAAAAAGGAAAAGAAAAGAAGAAAGAAAGAAAGAGAGAGAGAGAGAAACAGGGAGGGGAATATCACACACCGGGGCCTGGGTGGGTGGCGGGGGGAGAAATAGGAGGGGGTGGGGGGATTAGGGAGGGATAGCATTAGGAGAAATATCTAATGCAGATGATGAGGCGATGGATGCAGCAAACCACCACCATGGCAAATGTATACCTATGTAACAAACCTGCAAAATCTGTACATGTACCCCCAGAGCTTCAAGTATAATTGACAAAAAATTAAAATAAAATAAAATACAAACGATTTCTTGACCCATCATCTACCATTCCATTTCTTAACTTCCTTTTGTCACAAAGTCTCCCAAAGGATTCTTAAATCCATTCTAATTAGGTCTTTACCTACCCACTGTCACTACTCTGATGACACAAATTTCAAAGTAATCTGCGATGTCTGCGTCACTAAGTCCAGTCATTGCTGCTTTTATCTTACTGGACCAATCAGCTGCATCTGTCACAGTTGACATTTTCTCCCACTTTGTACTCTTTCTTTCTTTGACCTCAAGGACACCACTCTTGGTTTGTTTGGGTTTTTTCTACCTCACTGGTTTATCCTTAGGTTCCTTTGTAGATTTTCTTCTTCATTCTGAACTCCTAATGTTGGAATATTCCAGAGCTCACTAATTGTCTATTATTTCTCCTCTTCATTGGTAATATCACCCAGTTTCATATGTTTAAATGCCATTGACCTATTCCAACATAACTTCAGCTAAGACCTCTTCCTAAACTCTAGACTCCTATATAACTTCCAGCTTCTTATTTGATATTTCCACTCAGGTGTCTAAGATACACATTAAATTTAAATCTCCAAAATTGAATTTCTGATAATCTACTGCAATCTATATCTTTCTGTCTTTTCCAGCTCAACTCATGACAACTTCATCCTCCCAGGTTGTTCAGGCCAAATCATTGAATTCATCTTTGACTTTTCTTCCCTCTCATGCAATATTCAAGCTGTCATTAAAATATATACACACATCCATCCCTTCTCAAAATCTCCAGTTACTAGATTGACAACCACTATTTTGAGGAAATTTTACTGCAATATTTTACACAGTAGGTTTGGGAGTTGTTTGGGGGGGTTTTTTTGTTTGTTTGTTTTCCTCTACATTTGTCTTTCTATGGCACGACACCTGCAAAATTTGTTTTTAAATGTTGAGTGAAATTACTCATGGTGCAACACCCTAAAATGGCTCCACGTTGCCCTTTAATAATAAAAGTCACGACCTTAGAATTATCCATAAAATTTACATGTCTGGCCCCATTACCTCTGACTTTATCTTCTACCATCCTCACCCTGCACTCACTCCTCTTTCATTACACCAGCCTCCTTGATGTTCCTCAAATACATCAATCTTGTGAGAACCTTGGGATTTTTGCATTAGCTCTTCTCTCTTTTCCAAATGTTCTCTCCCAAGTCAATACATTACTTAATCTTCCAACTTATTCATTATTTGCTTGCAAAGCTCTGTAATGGTTAATTTTCTGTGTCAAGTTGGCTGGACCACGTTGCCCAGATATATGATCAAATAGTAATCTGAATGTTTCTAAGAGGGTATTTTTGGATGAGACTGAAATTTAAGTTGGTTGACTTTGAGTAAAGCAGATTGCTCTCCTTAATCTGAGTATGCCTTATTCAATCAGTTGAAGGTCTGAACAGAATAAAAGACTCACTTCTCCCTAGTAAGAGGGAATTCTGAAGCATCAGCTCTTCCTGGGTCTCCAGGCCACTGACCCACCCTGTAGATAAGGGGCTTGCCAGCCTTTATAATCTCAAGTCAATTTCTTAAAATACATCCCTCTTTCTCTCATAAATATATGTATACACACATACATATACTCATACATATATATACACACATACATGTACATATGTATATATATACATCCCATTTTCTCTGTTTCTATGAAGAACTCTGAACATAAGCTTTTTCCTAGAGTTTCCTATTCTGACAACTCTGTTTAAAATTATTGCACTTTCCTCTAATTCCATTGTCCCCTATCCTGCTATAAATGTACCATTTCAACTATTGTTTTGCTACATTATCCCTCTATCTATATATTATCTATCTATCTATCATATATTACATTTATTTACTAAATACCCCCTTCCACTTGAATATAGATTTGATGAGAGCAGGGATTTTTTTTTTGTTTTATTCACTGTAGATCTGAACCATCTACAAATATGCTTGGCATGTAAGAAACTTAATACATTTTTTTATTGATTGACTGAAAATAAAAATATACACAAATTTTGGAAAGTTGATATTGCACTCAAAATACAAGTCAAAAGAATACCTACAATGTGAATTAATTTATATCGACTAGAAATATTAAAATACAAAACATTTATAGAAACATTTGTAATAAAATGTTTTTAGAAGAAATGCTTTTTGTCTGGAAGTGAACAAGGAGAATCCGTTTGGAGACCTCCAGTTACTGGTTCTTAAGCCTGGTTGTAAGGACATAGATGGTAATTTTATTATTATTCTTTAAACTTCACCTAAACATACCTTTGTCACATATAAGATCTATCATAATAAAAATAAAGAACAAACAAAACAAATTATATTTCTTGTACACTTGAGTTTCTGAGGTGAATTTATACACATGCAGTGCTTTTTTTGATATAAACAAATGCTGCTTTTGCAATTTCATTTGATCCTCAAAATCTCCTATCCTCACTCTATAGATGTGTAAGCTGGAATCAGAAGTGTAATAACTTCCTCAAGTCATAAGGCTAATCACTGGAAGAATGAGGAATAAAACTTGGCTCTCCTAATTTCAGAGATTTGGACAGGAAAATACAGTGATATTTTATACCTCTGTGTAAATATACTGGGTTCACAAAGGGTATAAAATGTATTTAGTAACTTTGAGAATGTTGAAAGCAACTTGACATTAATTTATGGAATTAATTAATCATGTTGATTCTTATTTTCTTGCATAAAATACTGACCATCATGTGATGTTGACCTGAAATTTAAATCCAAGCTTCTAACCTAGATATTTTAAAGTCCCATGATATGACTACAACCTTCATCGTCTCATCCTCTACATTCTACTACAGTTATGAAGGAGTATTTTGAGAGCATAAGAAGTCCTTTTATATTTCCCTTGTTGTGATTATACTTTTATCCTAAGACACCATCCTACCTTCTTCTTGCTTATTAGACTATTGGCTCTCCCTCAAAGACAGCTCATACATCTCCTACCTCCACATAAGCCATCTCCAAAATCCCAATTTGGAATTAATTGCTACCTTCTTGGTGCAACCATTATGGCGTGTTGAGAATTTTATTAGAACAACTCTTTTACCCTGTCTTGTAGTACATTTTATGCTCTATACTGAATTATAAGTTACTCAAGAAAATAGAGTCAATCTGGTTAGGCACACTGCCTTATGCCTATAATCCCAGCACTTTGGAAGGTCAAGGTGGGAAGACCATTTGAGGTCAGGAGTTCGAGACCAGCCTGGCCAACATAATGAAACCCCATCTCTACTAAAAATACAAAAATTAGCCAGATGTAGTGGTGGGTACCTGTAATCCCAGCTACTCAGGAGGCTGAGGCAGCAGAATTGCTTAAACCCAGGAGGTGGAGGTTCCAGTGAGCCGAGATTGTGCCATTGCACTCCAGCCTGGGTAACAGAACAAGACTGTATCTCAAAAAAAAGGGGAGGGAGTTCTAAGTGCATTTTTATTCACCATCAAATGACATATAATGGTATAGTGTATTATTTCAATAACTGCTTAAATTTAGCAATGCACTCATAAATAAAAAATAAATCCTTAATGACTTTCATCTACATGAAATCTTAAATCAGTTTTTCTTAATTTTGAAAGCTGAATTTAAAAGATAATCTACTGATATGTTTTTTTCTTACCTGAAAATACTATCGTGTAAATAACATGGCATTCAATCCTATCATGATTATTATTACTATTATTGATCATAATGGTGGTTAAGGGTTTATTTTTGAGTCTACAAAATCCAAACAAGAGTGTTTGCTCATGGAGGGAGAAATCAACAGTTTATCTAACTCCTCCTAAAGATTAGATGCAGATAAGAGTGTCAGGTCTGACCATTAGTACTACTAATTTAATTCTTCATTTGTTATACAGTATTTCAGGTATGCTGAGACAGCCAAGAGGCTGTGAATCAAATCTGGTAATCTCATTCTTTGCATGTACAGGCACGTTTTCAGCAGCAAGGCAAGAGTCCACATAAATGAATCTATTGATCCTTTTCAAAATTCGACTGCAAACCAATTTAGAATCAGATTTATTAGATGTCAAGTGCAGCAGTTGTAGCAAGATCAGTGACATAATTAAGGGCACTGTTGAGTATTAGGAAGAAAATGAGAGGGTATTTTTTTTCCTGTTAAAGAGTAAGAAACGCTAGTTGAATACCAATAATTTGGTTGCTCATGAAAAGCGCAAGTCACATTAATATTTAAGTCTCTTAATGGTCTCTAAATCCTGCCCATTTGGCACCGAGACCATATGACAGGTTATATAATAAAGCACTCCCAAGGAAGTCTTCCTTAAAAACTTTTTATTTTGAGATGCCACTCATACTCTGCTCTATAATGTATCACACTGATTTTTTACTACCTGTCTAAATAAAATATCATATTAAACATTTCCTCTGGGAGAACATTCAAGCTAGAAGAAAACAAAATCCAACTAAATTGATATTTATGAAACTGTGTCATTAGAAAAAATAAGTAGTTGTTTATATGATCAAATTAAAGACAAATGCACCTAGGCTAAACTTGCCTTCCGTTTCTGCATACACCAACCCTGCAGTCAGCTTCTCATGTGGAAAGAAATGTGAGTCAGCAATTACTTACATCATCACCATTTTCAGTGATTCCAATGAGGAGTCAGTGATTTATTCACTTTTTTAGTTTGTTCTAGAGCCCTATAAGTTAACACACATTACAAAAGACCCTCGGTAAGGACTGCATTCAACAATTATTTCAATATTTCTGCTTTTATTCACCAGCCAGTCTCCATTTTTTCTAAATATTTTACCCTTTCTGGATATATTACATTAAAGACTGTCAATCTAATATCTACAATAAAAATCTCATAATTCTATGTGACCTCTAATTTCCTACTTTTCCTCAGCAGCCAAGCCTCAGCAAAGAGCAGTTCATCCTTGCTGCCTTGTCTATTTCTTCAATTCTCTTTTATTTCTTCTTTACTTCTCCCTTAAATTTGGTATGGTAGTAGTGACCCTTCATTCGAACTATCCCGAAGGACACTCGGCAGTTCTGACCTGCTGCCTCTCTTGGCCACATTATAATTTTGACCCCTCCCTCTTTTCCTAAAGCCTCCCCTTCCTTGGCTTTCACAGCCTGCTCTTGTGCGCTCACTTATTTCAGACCAATCCTTCTTGCTTTCTTTCACAAATTCTTCCTCAGATGTCTGCCAACGGGATGTAAGAAAACTGGTTTATGATACTGCCAGGGGTATTCTTGGAGGAAGGGGATATCATGCTCGTCCTCACCTCTTCCCACTAGATAGG
>NW_022436969.1:12000710-12083410 GCF_009761245.1 Sapajus apella | reverse complement strand
CTACCAGCCTTAAATTGATTATGTTTTTTGTTATGTTTTGACATCTTGTGGGCCTTGCCATTTTGTTCTGCACCAAATCCTCACATATCATCTTTTGTGTGTGTGTGTGTGTGTGTGTGTGTGTGTGTGTGTGTGTGTCTCACTTTCTCTTGGGAATTGGTCACATTTTTCTGATTCTTTGAATTTTAAGTAATTTTACGTTGTATTTTAAAACATTATAAGCATTATGCTGCACAGGCTGAATCCTGTTATAAACTTCTAGAGAATGCTGAGGGTTTTTTTTGTTTTTTTTTTTTTTTTTTTTTTTGAAGTGGAGTCTTGCTCTGTTACCCAGGCTGCTGGAGCGCAGTGGCACAATCTCGGCTCACTGCAACCTCCATCTCCCAGGTTCAAGCGATTCTCCTATCTCAGCCTCCCAAGTGGCTGAGATTACAGGTGCCCTCAACCACACCAGGCTAATTTTTGTACTTTTAGTAGAGTTGGGGGTTTCACCATGTTGGTCAGGTTGGTCTCGAACTCCTGACCTCAGGTGATCTGCCCGCCTCGGCCTCTCAATGTGCTGAGATTACAGGCATAAGCCACTGTGCCCAGCCTGTATTTTAGAAGGCATTCAACATGTTTAGGTTCATACACTATAGTCTGTTTCCTTCTGTAAAGGTAATTTTAATTTCCATTGACTTCTTTAAGCCTCTGCAACATTGGCTTGGGTCTGTTCCATGCATGTGCTAGTCAGAAGACTTGTGCAGGTGGTTCAAATTTCATTTAAGTTCCCAAGCCTTGGTTATACATCTTTGATTGTACCTCATGCATGTGTATCTCAGGGTTTAGTCTAAAATCAGTTCAAGTTAATACACAGAATTAGGAGAACCCTTTTCAGTGTTTCTTCCCTGTAGAATTTAGAATTTCTCCCAAAACTCTCTGACCCACTGAAGCTCCTTTCTCTGGTTTCTCTGGCCAAAAAAAAAAAAAATTCAAATTTATATCAGTTTCAGCTGCATGTGCCAATGTGCAACTCCATGGCTGAGGCCTGCCCTCAGGATAAGACTGTGAGAGGAAAAAAATAAATAGTAAACCTCACTTCCAAGCATTTGGCTTCTTCAAGCTGTGATTCCCCTCCAAAATCCTGTGCTTTCATTTAGTTTTTGGAGTCCTCTCATTGCTGTTTATTTTGAGTTTCTAGTTGTCAATGGCAGGTGAGACAGCTGAAGCGGCCTTACACCAACAAAGCAGAATTAGGATGCTCCTCCCTCTTTTCTATTGGTTTGTTGTTTGCTAAGATATCAGGACTGCTCAGCGAAGAAATAAAAGAACCCCTTTAGTTTTTTCAAACACAAGGATATAATTATAAGCAAATTGGTTTTACAGCTGATGGAAGATTTGAGAAGCTAAAAAGAGTCAGCAAAACAATACAGAGATTGACCACAGCTGGAAGCTGCCACCAACCCTTGTGTTACAGGGACAATGGAAGATGTTGTTATTAGAGGCTAGATGTCAGCCTCTCTGGTGGGAGCTAGAACACTGGAATATGCACTGGTGGGACTAAGGTGAGAGGAACTCAGGCTTGGAGCTACGGAGGAGATAATTCACAACCAGAAATGCTACAAGAAGCATCTGATTTGGGTGGAACATCCTGGCTTCCCCTATCATTCTGGTCTTCCAGTCTACCACCAGTAACTCCCATTAAGCAAGCCTATCTGGAAGCTAGATAGTGCAAGACAGCCAGAGAAATGAGGTTCCCTAATTTAGAAAACAAAGCCAGAAAAGGTAGCTGTTAATGATTCGCATGTGTCCCACCTAAAATTCAGGTGTTGCCAATATGATAGTATTAAGAGGCGAGGTTTTTAAGAGGTGATTGGGCCATGAAGGCTTCTCCCTCATGAGTGAGATTAAGTCTCATACAAAAGAGGCCTCAGGCACGCTTCAGCCCTTCGACTTTCTGCCCCATAGTTTACCATGAGAGGACACAGCAACAAGGTGCCATCCTAGAAGCAGAGAGCAGACCCTCACTGGACAACCAACCAGCTGGTGACTTGATCTTGGACTTCTCAGCCTCCAGAACTGTGAGAAATCAATTTCTGCATTCTATAAATTACCTATTCTGTAGTATTTTGTAATAATAGCACAAATAGACTAAGACTGTAGGAAAATGGATTGGGTCAAACAAACATTTGACTGGCGTGTTAGAGAATTCTCAAATAAACCCCATAGACTTTTTGCCCAGAAATTGTAATACTTTACATTTTTAAGGTGCATTTTTAAAAAATCAAAATCTAGATAAAACAACAAATAGCATCAATTTTCTAGATGGTTAATATCTGGCAAAAATCTAGGAATGGCTGACATTTGAAATGATCATTTCTCAAGATGCAATTTGTGTTCTCTAACTCCAATTCTTAGTAAGAGAGAGAGAAAAGCCATCCATTGTCCTTTCCACATTTTGATTTCCAACTGAGATCAAAACACATTGTCAGAGTGAGGAACAAAAGGCCAAAGGTGAAGAAATCCACAAACTCAGATACATGAGGACATACTAAGATGGAAAAAATGGGTTCTTCTTCCTAACTGAAAAGCCAGAAACCCCTGAGAGTCTAAGAGATGCAGTTCATAGGGAAATGAGCTCATACTTCAACATTATAACACCTGACAGATTGTTGATTTATTTTAACCTATAGAGATTTAATAGGAAAATAGCTTAGGAGTGCTGTCAATGCATACCCTCTAGCATGCCTCAGATCATTTTCTCTAAAGGAAAATATATCTTGAGTTCTTAGAAGAAAATTCAAAATAAATTTGTCAAAAATTACCTTCTAAACACTTTCTTTAGTCATACTCAACCTAAAATATTCTGTGGTTCTATTTTCTTTCTTTTTTTTTTAAGAATAGCATTTTATTGAATAAGTTTGATTTACAGAAAAATAAGCTTTAATCTTCAGTGAATGCCAGATTACACAGCAGAAAGCAATTTTCTTAGTTTTTCACACTGATAGTTCTTACTAAGTGAAAAAAGCCATAAAATTATATTCACAAATATAGTACTCTGTCTCAAAACATTTCACATGATTATTCACAATACTAATACAATGAGATCATTCATTCAGTCAGGTTAAAGTATAACAGTAATGAAAAAACACAAACTCTAACGTAAATTACATTAAAACCTTTGTTACATGAAATCAAAAATGCAAATTTCTTACTAAATACAGAAAAATGGTAAAATATATAGTAGTTTGTGGTTCTATTTTAATAAAATATTGAAATCAATTTTTTATTATTTATAATAGACTCATTTGCATGTAAGCAACATCCAAAACAATTTTTTAAAATCAGGTTTTGCACAGGTTATTTCAACAAGGGCTTTATTTTTTCTTGATAAAAAAGTGAAAATTTAAAATGCCATGGAAGTTTCTGTGTTTTCATTATAACCTTTTCACATTGTCCAATGTCAATGTTATATATTAGCCTATAAGTGGAGGTCTATTCTCAAACTAACACATTTTTTTTTAGCGAATAAGCCAAATATTTTGACTCATTTACCCATGAAAATTTTTATTTCACATATAAAGTAAAACAAACACAGGGGCAAACCTCTATAACATTTATTATAGAGGAGAAAAAGCATAGGATAGTTAAGAATGTATTTCTCTTGAGATAGGTTTTGTCTGTGTAATTTTTAGACCAGTTAACTGCTGCATAGTTAAAGTTGCCAAATATGCCAGCGGTTCTTAAAGCCCCCAGTCCCAGTGAAGGTAACGTAAGTTCACATATGGGATAGTTTCATGGTCAGTCTCTGATTTGGCCAGGAAGCAGCATAATGAGAGCTAGTTCTCCATTAACTAGTTTTAACATCACCTTTTATCACAGCTGCCCCATGGTCCGAAGAACAGCCTGGATGAGAAGTATCTGATAGTTTCTTCTTAAACAATATATTTCCCCTTAGACAAAAAAAAAAAAAAAAAAAAAAAAAAACAGTTATAATGTTCAAACTGAAAACAACACATGTATCCCTCTTCAGTTATGTGTGGCATTTATACAACCTGGGTGAGCATAAATAGTGTAGAAAGTACTTCTAGCTGACATTTTAACATTCCCAGGAAAGTACGTGAACTTGCATCCGTGCCTTCTTGGAAATAGGAAGGCCAATATAGTGCTTTGTATAGGTGTCATTTTTCAGTTTTATCACACATAGGAAATGGCCTTGCCACTGAAAAATACTCTTTGGATGTAAAACCATCCAAAAAAAAAATTTCATGCTATTCACAAATGAGGAAAGTGAGGAGGTCAATAGATAAACTGCAATTGCTCCATTAAAGTTTTCTCAACCACACATGGACAAGGATGGAGGGAGGGCAGGAGGAAGAAGGATAGAGGGAAAGGGAAAAAAAGGAGAAAGATCTACAGGAGAAATAGAGGAAGAGCCAGGATTTAAACCATGTATTCCTTTTTCCTTGCAATCTTAGTTCTATTTCATCTTGATATTTCCTACAGCTAATTATATTACTTCTATTTCGCACAAATCTCATGTAGAAAATGCACAAGAGTTTAAGAACAGAATATATTGATGAATGAATATTAACAAGTGTTATGTTTTGCATTGGTTATATTAGTCAAACATGGCATTACAAAAGGAGTGTCTAATCTTTCCCAGATACCATTATAATGTAAAGTTCTTACATATCATTATCAGCATCAGTAAAATTTGATAAACTACTACTTGACTGACAGAAATATAGATTTATCTTGGTTCCATGCCACTCCTCATGTAAATTTACCTCCATCTTGGAAGAATACAAAGGACTCCACTTAAAAGGCAAATCAAGCCAAACCTTATAAAGACAAGCTGCAGACTTAGGGTTACATGGTGTGAGTTCTGCACAAAATATTTGAATGGTTGCTTCATAAAAGATGATATATGAGGACTTGGTGCAGAACAAAATGGCAGAATAGAAGGCTTTGCCAAGTTTCCACTCTCCAAGGACACCAATTTAACAACTAACTACACAAAATAGTACCTTTATAAGAACCAAAAATCAGGTGAGTACCTGGTTTTAACTTCATATTACTAAAACAGGCACTGAAGACGTAGGAAAAACCATGTTGAATTGCTGACACCACACCTCCTCCTTCCTCCAGCAGCAGTGGCCTGGGGCAGAGACCATTTTTGTGTGCTGGGGAGAGGGAGATCACAACATTTGTGAGACATTGAGCTCAGTGTTGCCTTATTATAACAGAAAACAAAATTGGACCAATCTATGTTCATGAATTAGAAAATCAATATTGCTGAAATGTCCATACTATCCAAAGCAGTCTACAAATCTAATGCAATCCCTATCAAAATACCAATGACATTATTCACAGAAATAGAAAAATAATCTAAACTTTATGTGGAACCACAGGAATCACTTACCTTACTTTAAATTACGCTACACAGTTAAGGTAACCAAAAAGGCATGGTACTGGCATAAAAACAGACACATAGATCAGTGAAACTGAATAGAGAATCCAGAGGTAAATTCATACATCTACAGTGACCTCATTTTTAACAAAGTAGCCATAAGCATACATTGTGAAAATGACAATCTCTTCAATAAATGATTCTGGGCAAACTGAACATCTATATGAAAAAGAACAAAACTAAACTTCTATCTCCAAACATATAAAAAAATCAAATCAAAATGGATTAAAGACTAAAATCTAAGATCTCAAATGATGTAACTACTACATGAAAACACTAGGGAATCTACCCAGAACATTGGACTAGGCAAAGATTTCTTAAATAATAAACATTCAGCACTGGTAAGCCAAAGCAGAAATTGACAAATGGGATTATATTGAATTCAAAACCTTCTGCACAGCAAAGAAAACAATTAACAAAAAGAAAAGCCACAGAACAGGAGAAAATATTTGCCAACTACCCCTCTGAGAAGGGATTAATAATCAAAATATGTAAGGAGTTCAACTCTGGAGGAAAAAAATCTAATAATCTGATTTTTTTAATGGGCAAAAAATCTAAATAGACATTTCTCAAAAGAAGACATATGAATGGCAAATAGGCATATGAAAAGGTGGTCAACATCATTGCTTATCAGAGAAATGCAAATCAAAACTATAATGAGATATCTTCTCACCCCCAAGTAGAATGGCTTTTATCTAACTTCTTGCAATAACAAATGCTGGTGAGGATGGAGAGAAAATACAGCCTCATACACTATTAGTGGGAATATAGTGCAACCACTCTGGAGAACAGTTTGGAAGTTCCTCAAAAAAAACTAAAAATAGAGCTATTGTACTATCCAGCAATCCCAAAGAATACCTGCTCTCTAATGTTTGTTGTAGCACTGTTCACAATATCCAAAATTTAGAATCAATGTAAGTGTTCATCAACAGATGAATGAGTAAAGAAAATGTGGTTCATATACACAATGGAGTACTAATCAGCCATAAAGAAGAATGAGATTCTGTTTCTTTTGCGACAAAATTGATGAAACTGGAGGCAAATATGTTAATTGAACTACGCCAGACGGAAAAAGACAAACTTTGCATGTTCTCACTCATTTGTGGGAGGTAAAAATGAAAATAGTTGAACTCATGGAGATAAAGTAGAAGGATGGTTAACAAGAGAGTGGGAAGGGTAGTCAGGGAGTGTGAGGAAAGTAGTGATGGTTAATGGTCAGAAAACATTGTTAGAAACAATGAATAAGACCTAGTATTTGCCAGCACAAGTGGGTGACTATAGTCAAAAATGATTTAATTGTACATTTTAAAATGACTGAAATAGTATAATTGGATTGTTTGTAACACAGAGAATCAATGCGTGAGGTGATGGATACCCCGTTTACCTCAATGTGATTATTATGCATTGCATACTGTATCGAAATATCTCACGCATTTCTTTCCTGTGGGAGGCCAGCTGAGGGAACTTGCTCCCGCTGTTTCTGCTCCTGGGTTAACAATCAAGGTGATACGTGCTGAAGACTTTTCTTGTCCTTTGACTCATAATGAAGTTGTTGGTTTAATTTTCCATTTGACAATATTTGGTGCAGTAACATATTTTGCTATCAAATGGATGGTAGATGCAATTGATCCAACCAGAAAGCAAAAAGTAGAAGCTCAGAAACAAGCAGAAAAACGAATGAAGCAAATTGGTGTGAAAATGTGAAGCTCTCAGAATATGAAATGAGTATTGCTGCTCATCTAATAGACCATCTTAATATGCATGTTACTTGGCGTGATATAACAGGTTTAGATGATGTCATTACGATCTGAAAAACACAGTCATCTTTCCTATCAAAAAGAAACATTTGTTTGAGAATTCCAGGCTTCTGCAGCCTCCAAAAATTGTTCTTCTCTATTGTCCTCTAGGCTGTGGTAAAACATTGATTGCCATGACCACAGCCAAAGAAGCAGATTGTCGATTTATTAACCTTCAGCCTTTGACCCATACGTGATACGGAGAATCTCAAAAACTGGCTGCTGCTGTCTTCTCCCTTGCCATAAAGCTACAACCATCCATCATCTTTATAGATGAAATAGACTCCTTTCTATGAAACCATTCAAGTTCTGACCATGAAGCTACAGCCATGATGAAAGCTCAGTTTTTTGAGTCTCTGGGGTGGATTAGAAATTGATCAAATTAATCTATATGTCATAAATGATCATGTTTAAACATATTAAATATTTTCTTATTCTCATGAATTCTAAAAAAAAATTTCTTTGAAACCTACATTTCAAACAGAAATGTTTACATTAAACAGATAAAGCATAAAATTTTATATGAAACATGTAAAACACACTATTCTGATGGTTCTTTTTTGGAATTTGGAAAAGCTATAAGATGGTGTTAAAAAGACAAAATTAGGTTCTCCTAGAAAAATCTTTCTTATTAACTATCCATTTCTTCAGATTCAAGAAAAGTAGCTCTTCAAAAAATGTATGAAGCTATCTATGTGGACCATGGCAGAAAAGGGGCAGACAGTATATATCTTGAGACAAGGACTGTAAGGCTGATTTAATCAGCTCTTTTAAAATGGACTTGCCCAACCTGGGCAACACAGGGAGATCTCATCTCTACAGACATTTTTTTAAAATTAGCCATGCGTGATGGTACATGCCTGTGGTACCAGCTACTTGGGAGGCTGAGGTGGGAGGACCACTTGAGTCTGGGAGATTGAGGCTGCAGTGAGCTGTGATCATGCCACTGCACTCCAGCCTGGATGAAAGAGTAAGATCTTATCTCAAAAAAAAAATTTAAATAAAAAAAATAAAATGAAATACAAAAATAGGCTTTTTCCAAGCTAAAAAGGCGGCATTGACAGAAACACAAAAGCATCTATTTTTATCAATTTGCTATTGTGTAGTTATAAAAATGGATGTAGTAAACAAAGAAAATTCCATTTTCCTGATTTCTACTAATGTTGGGTGTTTAATAGTCAAGAAGAATACACTTACCTCTCAGTGCCTTCTCATAAAGATTAAAGAATGTTCTGCCTACATAATGCTTCCTTTACTGGAGTGATTCCCAGATATCAGCCAGCATCACGGTCAGCTGGAGGCCTTGTGAAAACCCAGTTTGCTGAGCTGCCTCCCAGAGTTTCTGATTCCATAGATCTGGGATGAGGCCACAATTTCTAACAAGACCTGACATGTTGCTGACACTGTGGATACTGGGTTCATGCTTTGAGGATCACTGAATTAATGGATTTTACACACACAGAGGAGCTCTAGCGATTTAAACTTGTCAAAAACACCAGTCATTAAACTTTTTAAACTATTAAGGTCTGTCCCATTAGATGTGCCAAAAGAAGCAATAATCTGAATTCTAATTCCTTTTGGAATCTCCAGAGGAGATTTCAGAGCCAAGCAGAATGAATTCAATTGATAGGAATTATAATCAATATAATCCTTAGAACATAATAGGTTCTATATTGATCCAAACGACAAAAAAAAAAAAAAAAAAAGAAATTGATCATAGCTGCCAGGTCATAGTAATGGGAGCTACCCATCGTCCTTGGAACCTTGACTAGGCTATAATGAGAAGAATGCCTACGAGATTTCATATCAACCAGCCTGCTTTAAAACAGAGAGAAGCAATCCTGAAGCTCATCTTGAAAAATGAAAATGTGGACAGACATGTGGAAAAACTGCTAGAAGTTGCCCAGGAAACTGATGGGTTTTCAGGAAGTGACCTAAAAGAGATGTGTCAAGATGCTGCCCTCCTCTGTGTTGGAGAATATGTTAATTCTACGTCAGAAGAAAGCCATGATGAAGATGAAATTTGGCCTGTTCAACAGGAGCACCTACATCAGGCAATTGAAAAGATGATAAAATCAAAGGATGCAGCATTTCAGAATGTTTTAACACATTTGTTTAGGTTAAGAGTAAAGATCATTTGTACAGTTCAGTGATCTAGTGTGGTGTATCCTCTTATCAGTTAGTGGAAATAGGATGGAAAGAGTGCGCTTTAAACAATGAGGGAGCTCATTGTTTATGGTTTCATACTCTGAATTCTGTCATTGAGATATAGTTATTGTGTGAGTGGTATTACTGTTTGTCAAAAATCATAAGGAGGAACAATTTAGTCAAGCCTGAACATGGGTGCTTGTGTTTGACCTCTTCAGCCATATGTTGTACAGCCTTATAGAATCTAAGCTGGTCCTAAAGTTGTAAATGATTCATTGGGTCATTAGTGAGAAATGGGGTTGTGGTTAGGTGCTGGTTTCTAGACGTGTGAGTATGTGTTTGTGTGTGTGAGCATATGTGTGTGTATATTAAATGTACATATCCACATATTTTACATTTACATTCTGTAGATACGTTTGAATATAGAAACTTTTTTTTACCCCAACTACTGAATCCAAAAGTACCAAGCAATATATAATAAAACAAAGATTTAAGGTTGTATCAGAAAGGTACAGTGATTCAGTCATTTCCATTTGACATTTGTTTTAAACTTTTTTAAGTTGAGTGTTTTTCTTTCTGCAGTTGACTGGTTGGATCCTACACATCTTGCATGTATACATGGGCTCAATTATTGTGTTAGGATAATCCAATAAAAATATTAGTTCAATGATCAGCATTGAATGGTTGTTAGACATTCATGTGCTCAACACTGATTTCACCTCTTTCTCTAAGCATACTAAGTAGAAACTTTTTTAAGTTTAAATTGATTTACATGAAAGTGGATTAAAAGGCCTTTCAAAAGAATGGATTTGAAAAACCTCAGTGCCCTTTAATATAGGTACCTATCTTTCCTTTCTTCATTTTATGTAACATATGTCTGTTGTAACTATGTTTCTTAAATATTATTTTAAGGTTATATGTTCTTTAATTATGGTCAAATATAATTTGGTCACCAAGTTTGAAACAAGTAGCTGTTACTAAGTATGCTAAAAATATTCATCTTATAATTATTTTTTAAAGTTTTATTAGTATATTTTAAATTGTGCCCTAGTCAAATACAAATGTACATATCAAAATGACCATAGTGTATCTATCTGTAGTCATTCAATGTGAATTGTATGTGAAATTTTCTTTTGTTCAAAATTTTACTAATCAGAATTCTATTACGGACATGAGGAAAATGGCACAACACAATCTTGAGCTGCCTTCTGAATCATCAGATAGAATTAGGCTTCGTATGTTTTTGCTTTTACTGTATTTCTTTAAAAACTCTCAATCTTTATTCATGTGTTACTGGATTAATTTAATTTATCTGATAATGTCTCTCACAAGAATCTACCTGATCGTTTATTCTCAGTTGTACTTTGAATGATGGGGTGGAAGCTTCAGGTGAACACTGTGGATAACAAAAAGCAAGTTATGAAAGATTGTGAAGAGCATGGAGAAATTGAATACAAGATACCTAAAATGAAAAAAAAAGTCCCATTTTTAACAACTGTATTATACTATTATTTTATAAATATATAATAAAGGGGCCCCTCTTTTTTAAAAAATCTCATTTAACACATAAATACATACACTGAGTGTGTACCCACAAAAATTAAAAATTAAAAATAGCTCCCTATTAAATAAATAAATAATTCCTCATCATCGCCTACTGCTCACCAAAATTTTCAGTAAGTACAACTATTTGTTGGTGAATGAAATAGTGATATTTTCTTTTTGGACCAGTTGTTTTAATGCTGTCAGTTGCCAAAGATGGAAATCAGCAAAGAAGTAAACAAGCAAGGCCACTACTCACTCCTTCTCTCCTTGGCCCATGGAGATATAGCCCACAAAGTCAGCTATTGATTGCTACCATTAGTCTGCCAGGCAAACCAGCAATAATTGCTTTAGCAATTTTGTTCATGAACATTTCCTGTTAATTTCCCAGGAGTGAAACCAGCTTCTACCCCTCTTTTAACAAAAAGTCAGAGAGCAGGTGGAAATTATCATACTCATAAATGTCATAAAAGTATTATTTACTTGGTTTGGAGTAGTGAAGAATGCAAAGCAAAATACAAAGTATTCCAAGTTCTTAAAAGATTTTAATCAGCATGTATAAATAAATAAACCAAAAACCAAAATAAAAATACATATTTTCTTTATGGAAACTCTTCATCATTCTACTTAAAAAAGTATGTAATATCCCTTCAGGGTTTGGTGCATTCCAAGATGTCTAACTTCCTGATTATTTAGACAAAGGAACAATGGTTTCACTCACTAATTTTCACTGTTTCTTATATCCCAAATCTTTTGTGTGTGTGAGAGAGAGAATTTGCCTTTGTTCTGAAGTACATCCTTTCAGACATCCTTTAGGGATGGTCTCCTCTGATTGGCTTCTTGGTTTTGTCTGTCGAAATATGTCTATAGTAGTTAATTTGTGTGTCAATTTGGCTTTTATCCTTTGTTCTCTAAATGTGATGAATCACATTACTTTTTGAAATGTTAAATTAATCTTTTATTACTTATATGATGTCAGAGTCTTTCAAGATAATACTTACAATTCTTGCTTCAAATCTTTGTTATTGTGATTACATGTTTTACTTACACATATATCACAAACCTGTAAAACATTTTTATGTTTTTTTAAAGGAAATGTAAAGTCTTTCATATGTACTCATTTATCTGTTATTTTTGGCATTATTTTCTTTGTGTAGATCTGCCTTTTCATCTGGTGTCCTTTCCTTTCAGTCTGAAGAACTTCCTTTAACATTTCTTGTTACTCAAAGTCTGCTAGTGATTAATTTTTTTAACTGTTCTATAAAAATGTTATTTTACCTTCAGTTTTTACAATTTGTCATTGTGGGGAAATACACATAACAGAATATTTACCATCTTTGCTATTTTTAAGTGAATCATTCAGTAGTACTAAATCCATTCATATCATTGTGCAACCACCACTACTCATCCATCTCCAGAACTCTTTTCATCTTGCAAACCTGAAACTTCATACCCATTAAACAATTATTTCTTATTCCCTTTTACTCCCAACCTTTGGCAATAACCCATCTATTTTCTGTCACTATCATTTTGACTACTCTGAATAGCTTATATAAATGTAATCAAACAGTATTTGCCTTTTTGTGACCAGCTTATTTCACTTAGCATGGTGTCTTCTAGGTTCATCTGCGTTGTAGCATTTGTCAGAATTTCCTTTCTTTTCTAAGGCTGACTGTTAAGGAAGGACTTACTTCTGTCATTTTGCTATTTGTTTTCTATATGTCTTATAACATTTTTGTCTAACATTTCCTGCATTACTTTCTTCTTTGGGGACTTGAAGGACTCCCTTTAGCATATTTTGCACTGATCTTTTAATTTAAAGAATACTGTTAGTGGATATAGAATTCTAGGTTGATAAAACCCACTCTCCACCCCAATACTGTAAACATATGTTTCCATCCTTTCATGATCTGCATTGTTTCTGATGAAAGTCAAGAATAATTCCTATATTTGTTCTTCTGGGTGTGTGTCTTAAGTATTTTTTCCTTTGGCTGACTTTAAGATTATTCTTCTTTATTACTAGTTGTATGAAATATGCTTATGATATGATTTGGGTGTTTTTCTTTGTGTTTATCTTGCTTGAGGTTCATTGAAGTTACTGAATCCATGGATTAATATTTTCCATCATATCTGGAAAAATATTATCAATTATTTATTCAAATTTTTTTTCTGCCCAATTCCTTTCTTCCTGGGAGTCTTTTCATACTTATAGTAAATTTCTCATTTTCATTCAAAGGTTACTGTGACTGTTCTATTTTTTCCAGCCTTTTCCTTTCTGTGCTTCAATTTGGAAACTTTCATTTGACTTATCTTCAAGGTTATTGATCTTTCTCTCTGTAATTCTTGAATAATAATTTAATTATTTCAGTCATTTAGGGTCTGTTTCTGTTGAACAAACTCTTTTTCCATTTCTTTCTTATGGGCTACAGTCTAGAAAGTGCCCCCAGAGAGTAAACTGCAGTGATTGTGTTGCTTACCTGATTTTTCCTCTACTTTTATGAATTACAGTTGCTATTTCCCAATTCAGAAAAATTGTTTCATTTATTTTGCCCACCTTTCCATTTATTTAAGGTAGAATGACTAGTCTAGTCCATCATAACTTTTACTGCAAGTCCTGACAGTTATCTTTTAATTTTGATATCTTGAGAGTATTTGTTTCTTTTTTGTATCATGTGGAAAAATAATGGAAGTAAAACACAAAGTCTGGTTGAGCTAGAGTTCAGCATTGGTTTAACATGGGTAGCCAGTTACATGTGATGTTCTAAAGATAGTTCCTACCATTCACTTCCTAGGTTTGAATTTTGCTGGAGTCTCCATCATTCCCCTTAGCATTTATTTTAGAGAATCAGATCATCATACCTCTTTTCCATTTATCAAAAGCCTCACTTGTCCTTCTTTAGACTCCTTTTGCCTACTCATTTAAAGATTTCAGTTTCACTTTCAAAATTATCTGGGGTTATCTGTAATTGTCTCAGCTCTTGATGATCTTTTCTCCTCATCCCAATTGTTGCTTCAAGATACCTCAGAACACTGGACTTTGATTCATAACACTGAAATGTGCGTTAGAGCATAACCAAATCTCTATGACTGCTTGGGAAACTCTCATAACTTCTCTGAACATACTCGTGTGGAATCAGCATGAGAATAGAACCTCTTCTTGTCTCATAGATTTGACAAAGGAAAGGCAAAAATGCAAAGTTCAGAGTGTGTTATCTTTGTGCTAAGTTGTGGAATAGGCTCCCAAATAATTTTGTTTTTACCATATGTGCTTTTTCATTAGAAAATTGTTTTGTGACGTGTTATACATAATTTAAACATTGTTTCTTATCCCATAAAATTGATTTAAAAATTGGCTAGATGGCACTGAGAAGAATGTCAACCCTCTGTGATTCATTTGGAACTCAACGCACATTTCATGTTCTTTACAGAAGATTTCCACACATGGCCTAGGTCTGCTCAGTGGGGTGGGCATTCAGGAGCATGAAGGTTTTTAAATTCAGGACCTCTGATTTATGGTGGGTCTTTATTCCAAAGACTTTCTTTAAAATTAATTGTTTGGAATTGAGAACCTATTTTTCAAAGGACGTGTTTATTTAAATTTCAGGTAGATATGCCCACAAGACTCTTCTCATACATAATGTAGCTGTACTATATGTATTAACTGGCTTAAATAAACTAGAATTTGCATCAGAGATACTTAAGCTGTGAAGTCGAATTATAGTTTTAGCTTAAATACTAAACTAGGGATATCTCTGATAGATGTAATTCTCTAGGTCTGATTGACAAGTAAATACTTGATTTTCAGCAGCATTTGTTTGCTGATGAGAATTTTCAGATTTCAGCTCTTGAACTCAGAACAAGAAAATTGATTATTTCCATTTCATTCTGTATATATGCTGAGTCTAAGGATGTTTTATTGGATATTCAATGAGACCAGAGTCTGACCACTGATGGCATTTTATGTTTCTTTCCTTAAATTTTCTAATCTGCACAATTATATGTGCGTATATTTCTTATATGTGTCCTATTGCACATAACATACAGTGTAAATCAGCCACATATTAAGTATAAGTTGAATAATTAAGTAAACTTGTGTAATACACTAGCCCATCTCTATCACATGTATTATTCCTTTCTGTAGCTTCATTTTTTCTTTCTCATTCATTTTCATCAGAATAAATCTTGAGAAGTGAAGCAAGACTTATTTTGCTCTGTCTGCTCATTTTGGATTGTTCTTAGAACAGGATACCTGCTTTTGAAAACTGACACTTCAGACCATTGCAGTTTATTCTTCATAGCCACACTTTTAAATAGGAAAAAATACTCTTCCCCTGGTATGCTGAGGTTTTTCTGAAGTGGAGAAGACTAATATGGAGTGAGTCTGTTTTGATGACTATGAGAAAACTGAAACACTTACTAAACCTAAGGTGCCACTCCCATGGGGGTGAATCATGATGTAGATTACTGCCAGCAGTTTTCATGTCATCAGATAGAATTTTCCTGGTAATTGTGGAAATTGCATTCTGATGAATGAAACACAGAAAACAGTAAAAACAACTTGCTAGAGTTCACTAGCACACATAAGCCATAAATTTGTGTTTCTTCCATCAAACCCAAGAGTCCTAACCTATTTATGATTTTGTTTCCTGACTGCGGTTTCAAGGTAATTAATGCCTACAAAAACGTGCATTCACTGCTTGTTATTTTACTGATAAGAGTTTTCTGTTCTGTACCAGTCTTCCTTTGCTCCTAACCAACTGTTTAATTCCATGCCTCCCATCTTCTGTATCCTAAGTCAGCTGTGCTAATGATCTGTGAAAATATGCTGTGAATGTTCCTCATCCTTCTGGACTAAGATGTTCTGGAATGTTGTTTATAGTCATTAGAAATACTACAAAAGCATGCACTGGTATTCTAAATTCTATATTCTAACATTTGTCGAAGAAAATACACTGACAAGTCACCTCAACAATAGAACAAGAGAAAGGGAATAGAATCCTGGAACCAGTAAGGATTTCTGCTGAGCTATAGCATCTGTATATAGCTCAATATTAAAATATACAATACTGTAACTTACCAAGCTAATAGACAAAAAGAGAAAATGCATATAATTATTTCTTTATAGCTAAAAGAAATTTGGTGAAATTCATTCTCCATTCCAGTTAAGAACTTTTAATGCACTGCAATGTATTTATATAAAATATCTAGAAAAAATAAAAATATAACTATTATTTCATATTTTAAAAACAGCATCTAGGACACCTAGAAAGCATTCATTTTCATTTTGGAACAAGAGATATATGTTCATTATGATACTGTTTTTTAATGAAGTCTAGCTAATGTAATAAATTAGAGAAGGACATAAAGGGTATAAAGTTACAAAAGAGAAGGGAAAGTAAATATTTGCAGGTAATATAATTAAATGAATTAAAATCTCAAATGGATAATCTGAAACTCTCATAGAATAATAAGAAAGTTCCGTGAGGCAGCAGAATACATTAAGAAAAAAAGTAATAGCTTTCCCATATTTGAAATAAAAACAATATAGAAAAATATAATTAAAGGGAAGCACTTACTGACCATAACAGAAATGTTGAAATACACAGAAATAAACTTAATAAGAAAGGTAAAACACATAAATAAATTAAAATTGAGAAGACTACCAAAATACTCAAGAAGACTTAAATAAACTGAAATGCATTTCCCCTTTTTGGACATGAAAACTTAATATCATTTTAATGTTTATTCTTTCCCAATAAATCTATGTGTTTAATAATATGCTCCTCAATCATTATACTAAGATGACTTTTAAATGAACTGCACTGATTCCAGTTTTCATATGTTAAGCATGTATTGATCATTACAAAAATTTTGAAAAAAAAGGCAAAAAATTATTGCTTTTTGAATGTACTCTCCAAGGAGATGAGTATTCAGTCCTATAAGATATTAAATGTATTGTGATAATATAGTAAATTCAAGGTTGATACCAGCACTTACATAAGTAATGTATGGTTTAATAAAACAGTAAAATGTCCAACAATTAGCTCAGTTAAGTTTGTGAATTTGGTATGTGTTAAAGGTGACATTGAAAAATTAGTGGAAAAACATGAATTATTCAATAAATGAGGGTAGGAAAACTGCATAGCCAACTGGAAAAAAATAAAATTGGCTCCCACCATAATTTCATATGAACCAAAGATTTTAATGTAAAGAAATTATCCATAAAATAAAACACAGCAAAATTTAAAAAGTAATTTTGGAATAAAACATTTCTAAATGTCATACAAAGCCCAGAAGTCATACAGAAAATGATTCATAAACTTGACTAAAAATAGAACATTTGCGCTGCAGAAATAACCATAAATAAAATAAAATAAATTTAGAAAAAATGTTTATAATATATATTATAGGCAAAAGGCTAATTTCTTTCATATATGAAAACGCTTTCTATTCATCAATGAGAAAATAATAAATGATCCAATAGAAATAAGAGCAAAGCTCATAAATAGTTTAGAGGAATAAATTACAAGTGAGTTTCAAACTGATGAATAAATAACATGGTATATTCAAAATGGAAGATAAATATAAATTAAAACCACAACAAGTTAGGTGAAAATGCTACTAGATTGGCAAAGATAAAATGTTAGATAATGCAAACTTGTATTTATGGTTTATATGGATCAATAATAGAACTAATAATGATATTTCACATATTTTGAGTGTTTATTTTTTGTCAGGTACTATTCTAAGAGTTTTACTTGTATTTATTAACTAATACATCATAACAGTCCTGTATAGCAAGAACAATTATTATTCCTGTTTTCAGATGGCTAAATTGAGGTCTGGAAAGGTAACTAACTTATTCAGTTACACAAAGTAATTGGCAGGAGTAGAAAGTGAAAACAGGAAATCTGGCTAAAAGATATAAAAGTAGCTATACTCAACTGTGGTTGTTCTTCAAATGGCCTGTAATAAAAAGTACAAATACAGTCCCTTTAATACTGATATTCCACATTCAGAGTTTTATCGTACAGATTTACTCACACATTTACAAAATGATGACTATACATAGATATTTATTGCAACCCTTTCTGCAATAGCAATAGATTGGAAATCAAAGTTCATCAACCAGAACTGGTTATATATACTGTGGTACAGCCATACAATGAATCCTAAGCAGGTGAAAGCAAATGAAAGTTTTCAATTTTCTCATCTGTAAGTATACTATCATTTGTGTATCAAAAAAGTATAATCATATATCCATTATTTATGTGGTGTGTATGCGTGTGGTATGTATGTGTGTGTATTTATGTGGTGGGTATGTGTGTGTGTATGTACTCATATTAAAATATCTCTGGAAGGATGCACAAGAAATTGGTAATAGCATTAGGTTAGTGCAACATTACATTAAAAATAATGACAAAAACCTCAATTACTGTTGCACCAACCTAATAGCTGCCTTTGAGGGGAAGATTAAGGGTGGGAATGAGGGAAAACTTATTTCATTGCATGTTCTTTAAGATATATTGTATATTCTTTAAGATTTGTTTATATTTTGTACCATATAAATGTGCTGTCAATTCAAAATGAAATTCATTTATTAAATGTTTTTATATCATTTTATTTTTGATATGAAGTGGCTTCACCAATATTCTAAAGCCCTTTCTCTACAGACAGGTATCTGTGTGCCCTTGTTTTAGAATAGCTACCTCTAATAATACCAGGTGTGATGGGAATGTGTTGTATCTGCAAATGGTGTTGAGGCAGATCCAGGGTTGATACCATTGAGCTGGATTTCTTTCTGCTCACAGAAACATTTTTCACATTCTTGTAAGAGACATTTAAGTGCTGTTTAGGATTGCCTTCCCTATTCTCATCTGTCTCCACTACCCATATTAACACTGGTTTTGTTTTAGTAGCCCAGAATCTTTGTTATCTCTTTCCTCAAAACTATAGTCCACAAGCATAGAACATCAGAATGCTGAGAGATTGCCTAAGTCAAAGTATTTATTCCAAAGGGAAAGACATTAAGGCCCAGAGTGGGGAAGAGACCTACCTTCCTAACCTCCTTTGTTGCCCAGTGCTTGTGGCTTCTTATCTGTCTCCCCAACTACTCTGCAGATGCTTCTGTTCTGGTTCCTTTCTGGGTGACTTTGCTCTGCTAGATGGAACAGAGGGGAGCTCCCAATCATTCTATATGGAACTTTTAAAAGTATTTTATGGTATAGAAATATGATGGACTGAATGAGAAATTAAAATATAGCCAATGACGTAAATAAATGTTTATTTTCTTATTCAGTCTAATTTCAGTTGTTAGGGACTTTTTTGATTTATGTTTGTATTTGTTACCTTGGAACAATAAAGAGTAGCAGAGGTGTTCTGGAGAAATAGTTTTCCTCTATTGTCTTGCTATAAATGTTTCCATTGTAGTTCTCTTAGTATTTGTAATGAAGTGGAAGCTAATGTTCCTGAGAAAATGATGACAAGATTTTTGGCTATACAAACATGAGGTTTGACATTGGCATTGGTCTATAATTTGTGCAGGTATAACATGTTTTCATATAAATTAAGACATATTCCAAGTAGCATGCTATATATTCCAAGTAGCATGGGTCTTAGTCCATTTTCTGTTATCATGGAATACTCAGAGACTGGCTAGTTTATTTTTAGAAAGAAATTTATTTTGGCTCATTGTTCTGAAGACTGAGAAGTTCAGGATCAGTGGCTGCATCTTCATAATGTAATATGTATAATGTATAATGTTCATAATCATGGATGCGCCATCATAACCTGGTGGAGAAGTGGACTGGGAAGTGAATATGTGCAAAAGGGGCAAAATGCCAGGGGTGGCCTTGCTTTGTAACAATTCACTCTCCTGGTAACTAATCCAGTCTGGAGGGAGCTAAAACTCATTCACGTCCACAAGAATTGAACAAGTTCTGTGAGAGCAGCATTAATCCCTTGTAATGATGTAGTCACTTCTTATAGGCCTACCTCACAACACTACCACATCAGGGACCAAATTTTTCAAACATAAATTCTAGGGGACACAGTAAAAACCATAGCAGCATGTTTCTTCTCTGTTCTTACTGCAACAAATCTCACTCATTGCATTTAAAAATTCCCTGATAACTTACAAATCAATTAAAATTTTAAAATAGTTAACTCATTTTTAACTTAAGTTTAGCTGGTTGATCATGATTAATAGATAAGATTTTTAAATTAATAAAAATATGACTGCATCTTATTACAACACTGTGTTATGAATACACTAGCGTGATTGATGAGGCAACTGATGTTTATAACACTGAAGTACATGGGCAAATGGTATTATCTTTGGTCCTGACAATCAAATGCTTATTCCACAAATCATCACTAAGGCAACGCACTGTAGGAGCTGCTAAATGCTTCTTTGCTACTCTACTCATAATTATTTTATAGCATTTTCTTATAGACTAAAACCAACTACAGATGAATTAAAGGATAAAATGTTTCAAAGTTAATGAAGAGGAAAATAGTTCTGGAAATACCTTCAAATGGGAAGTACATTCAATCATGAAAATGAGTACTCAATAATTGACCAACCTAAATGACTGTACTTGAAAATAATCTCCTTGAGCCAAATGAAAAGACAATTTAAAAAGGGGAAAAAGCAAAAGCAAATGACTAGAAAAGATTTCATCAGAAGCTTATATTTAACAATTTTACTGCTATTATCCAGAATGCTGTAATATATACCATTTCTAACTCGAGTAGTAAAAACATCCATTCCTAACAGTGATTACATTTTTAGAATCTACACAAGAAAAATAATCAGAGTAATTATTTGAAAATAAAACTATTTTTATGCAATCCTCTACATGAAACACTTAAATGGATTTAGGGTAAAGACTAAACTCCTTATTTTGGTTTATGAGACCCTAAACATCACCTCTTCTAAAAATTGAAAAATCCTAAAGAGCTTCTGCACAGCAAAAGAAACTATCATTAGAGTGAACTGGCAACCAACAGGATGGGAAAAAAATTTTGCAATCTACCCACCTGACAAAGGGCTAATATCCAGAATCTACAAAGAACTAAAACAGATTTACAAGGAAAAAAAAAAACAACTTCATCAAAAAGTGGGTGAATGATATGAACAGACACTTTTCCAAACAAGACGTTTATGCAGACAATGAACATATATATATATTTTTAAAAAGCTCATCATCACTGGTCATTAGAGAAATGCAAATCAAAACCACATTGAGATACCATCTCACACCAGTTAGAATGGCAGTCATTAAAAGATCAGGAGACAACAGATGCTGGAGAGGATGTGGAGAAATAGGAACGCTTTTACACTGTTGGTGGGAGTGTAAATTAGTTTTACCATTGTGGAAGACAGTGTGGCGATTCTTCAAGGATGTAGAAATAGAAATACCATTTGATCCAGCAATCCCACTACTGGGTATATACCCAAAGGATTATAAATCATTCTATTATAAAGACACATGCACATGTATGTTTACTGCGGCACTGTTCACAATAGCACAAACTTGGAACCAACCCAAATGCCCATCAATAATAGACTGGATAAAGGAAATGTGGCACATATACATCATGGAATACTATGCAGCCATAAAAAAAGAATGAATTCATGTCCTTTGCAGGGACATAGATAAAGCTGGAAACCATCATTCTCAGCAAACTGACACAGGAACAGAAAGCCAAACACCACATGTTCTCACTCATAAGTGGGTGTTGAATAATAAGAATACATGGATGAAGGGGGGGGGAACATCCCACACTGGGGCCTGTCAAAGAGTGGGGGATTAGGGGAAGGATAGCATTAGGAGAAATACCTAATGTAGATGACAGGGTGATGGATGCAGCAAACAACCATGGCACATGTATACTATGTAACAAACCTGCACACTCTGCACATGTACAAAAAAAAATCTATACATCTAAAAAAATTGAAAAATCCTATTAAATCTCATCTGCAGTCAGTGTTTCTTAGCACCTTTTCTCCTGCAGCATGTAGAAAGCCAAGTGTCTGTGTTCTCTCTTACCTCTGCTTTTGTTTCTGTATCCAGAAAACCTGGATCCTTTTTGCCCTGTCCAGTCCAGGGCTAGAAGGAGCACCCTGTTGTTGTAAATCTCCCAATGCCTCAAAACACTGGTTGGTTTTCTTAATTCTGTCCATATCTCTTTAATAGTTTACTAAAGTTTCTTCAAATTCCAGGTGAGGTTGCCATACATTTCTTGCTAGGACTCTGAATGACACAACACTTAAAATTAAGAAGTGTTAATATTTTGTGTAATGTTCTTATTTTAAAATGTTTTAAAATCACCTTTATTAGAGATTATTTATACACAAACAGATGCATACACTTTGATCATAAAATTAGATGAATTTTGGCAAGTGTGTATGCCTGTCTAACCACCACTACAATTAAGAAAGAAACGCGTGTCCATTAACCCCACAAAAGTTTCCTGTGTCTTTTCTCTGTCAAGTTCCCATTTCTATCCCCAGGAAAAATCTGCTTTCTGTAACTACAGGTTAGATTTGTGTTCTAGAGTTTCATCTCAATGGAATTATATAATAGGTACTCATTTGTGTTTACTTCTTTTGCTCAGCATAATATTTTAGAGTTTTATCCATATTGTAACATTAATCAGTAAGTCATTTTTTATTGCCAAGCAGTGCTCAGGTTTATAGATAAATTACAATTTGTTTACTCATTTTCCTCTTGATGTGCACTTGGGTTTTTCAAGGTTTGGGCTATGATAAATAAAACTACCATAAACATTCATGTACAAGTATTTGTGTGGATATGTATTTTTTATTTTGGGGCATAAACATCTGGAATAAGAACTGATGTATGTCCTCTTTACAAGGAAATGTCGTATTTCTCTTCAAAGGATAATATCATTTTATATTCACTCCAGCAATATATCAGATTTCTAGCTCCTTCATGTTCTCACCTAGAACTTATTTTCATTTTTAAAAATTTAGCAATTTTAATAGGTTGGTGGTATTTCATTATAGTTTAATATGGATTTCCCTGATGACTAATAATGTTGAGCATTTTATCATGTTTGGGTTATCCTTTTGTCCATTTTTTAAAAATGACTTTTTAAACATTATTTAAGACTTGTATTCTGTATTCAAGTTATCTGCCAGATGTAAACATTTCAACTATTTTCTCCCAGTACCCTGCCTTTTTATTTTCTTAGTAATGTTTACAAAGAGAAGATATTTTAAATTTTGATGACATCCAATTCAATAATACTTTTTTCTCTATGGTTTGTGATTTTTTGTGTTCTAAGAAATCCTTGCCTACCAGGGTTATGAAGATTAATGCTTGAAGTGATGGATTTGCTAATCACTCCTGATTTAATCATTACACATTGCATGTATGTATCAACATATCATACTAAATCACACCACATAATTGGAAGTAAAACACTCCTCAGCAAATGCAAAGAAACGGAAATCATGACAGCCTCTTGGACCACAGTGCAATCAAATTAGAACCCAGGATTAAGAAACTCACTCAAAACCACACAATTACATGGGAACTGAATAACCTGCTCTTGAATGACTATTGAGTAAAGAACGAAATTAAGGCAGAAATAATTAAGTTCTTTGAAACCAATTCGAACAAAACTACAACATACCAAAATCTCTGGGACACAGTTAAGGCAGTGTTTAGAGGGAAATTTATAGCAATAAATGCCCACAGGAAAAAGCAGGAAAGATCTAAAATCGACACCCTAATATCATAATTAAAAGAACTAGAGAAGCAAGAACAAACAAATCCAAAAGCTGGAGAAAAAAAAAAAAAAGCACCATGTGCAGGATAGGCAAACCCATATCTGGAGTAAGTGTCTATTCCAGTGAGGACAAACCTCTGCCCTTTCCATGATGGAAGAGGTCTGATATAATCACCCTGCCACCAGGTAGTTGGTTGATTACCCTGAGGAATGGTACTATATCGAGGGCTCAGTGCTGGTCTCTGCCGCTGGCAAATTTGGTGCTCAACAGTTGCTGTAGCCAGGTCAGCCTTGGTAAGTGGAAGTCCATGTTGCTGAGCCCATGTGTAACCTCTATCACTGCCACCATTGGCCACTTTTTTCATGGGCCTATTGAATGATGAGAGGGGTGGCTGGGGAAAGAGGCTGAGTGGTGTCCACAGAACAGGTCATCCTATATCTACTTGATTATTAAACTCTTCCTCCCCTGAGGTCACCCATTGGTGAGCACTCGCATGGAATACAAATATCTTCAGTTTTTGACCACTTAGAGGCCCATTCACATACCTCTTCCCAAAATTATTTTGTCACCAACCTTCCAATCATGCTTCTTCCAAGTCCCTGACCATTCAGCCAAACCATTGGCTACAGCCCCTGAATCAGTGTATAATCACATACCTGGCCATTTCTCCTTGCATGCAAAGAGCACAACGAGGTGCACTGATGAAAGTCCACTAGGAAGATTTCCCTTCACTGCTGTCCTTCAGGGATGTCCTAGAAAGGGACTGTAGTGTTGCAGCTGTCCACTTTTGAGTGGTGCCTGCATATCATGCAGAACTATCTGTGAACCAGGCCCTAGTCTTCTCTTTCTCTGACAATTGATCATAGGGAACTCCCCATGAGGCCATCAGTGCAGGCTGGGGGAGAGAAGGCGGGGCAGCAGGAGTAGAGATCATGGGTATTTGAGCCACTTCTTAATGTAACTTACTTGTGCCTTCAGGACCTGCTTGAGCATGATCATGTATATACCACTTCCATTTGATGTTGAAATGCTGCTGTTTATGACCCACCTTATGGCTAGATGGGTCAGAAAGCACCCAGTTAATGATAGGCAGTTCAGGTTGCATAGTGACTTGATGACCCATAGTCAAACGTTCAGTTTCCAGCAAAGCCCAGTAACAGGCCAAGAGCTGTCTCTCAAAAGGAGAGTAACCTGCAGAAGATAGCAGGGCTTTGCTCCAAAATCCTAGAGGCATCCACTGTGAATCACCTATAGGAGCCTGCCAAATGGCAGCATGGTTCAGGGAGAGGATACTGCTGCTACTGGGAATGGGGAAGCTGTTCCTTCTGGCAAAAAAAAAAAAACGGTTCACCAGAGTTTACAAAGCCAGTGTCCCTAGCTTCATCAGTGTCCTCCCACATGCCCCCATTCCAAGTTGTAGGGTCCCATTCTTTTCCAGTCTATGCCCTCACTTTAACAGTAGACACTGGCAAGGCTGTGCTTGCACCTTTCATTCCAGGTCAGCCATTTGCATGATAAGGGCTTGTAACAGTTTTTCCACAATTTCAGCTCTTTCTCTACAGGAGATTAGACTCTCACTCAGAGCAAGCTTAGCAGATTTGAGGCTCAGTATCTGCTTCTGAAGCCAGGAGACAGAATCCTTGAGTTCATCATTTTCTTTCATCATTTTTTCTACTGCACTTAGGAGCAACCAACCAGCTTCCTTATGTTTTTTGGTTCTCCACATATGGTCAAAGGTATTATGTATAGTCACTAAACTCCTTTCCTCTCATGAGTGGTGAGTCAGGAGTGTCAAATGCATTTATTTTGCATAACTATCTAAGCAGTTCATGCCAAGGACTATCAGTGTTTTCCATATTATTAGAAGTAGAGTCCTTAATATTTTTGAGTCTAATCATATTAAGCAGCCAACTCTAGAAACTCCAAAACCAACTAAAGAACTTCATCCTTAAAATTCTGATTCTCTAGAACAACTCCTGGTACCAAAATCTGTATTAGTGAGGGTTCTTTTAGAGGGAAAAACTAATAGGATAGATACATACACATATATAAAGGAGAGTTTATTAAGTATGAACTTACACAATCACAAGGCCCCACAATAGGCTATCTACAAGCTGAGGGGCAAGAAGGGTCAGTCCAAATTCCAAAACTGAAGAACTTGGAGTCCTGTGTTTGTTTGAAGGCAGAAAGCATCCAGCACAGGAGAAAGAAGTAGGCTGGGAGGTTGTCTGTCTCTCTTTTTCATGTTTTTTCTGCCTGATTTATATTTGTTGGAAGCTGATTAGATTGCGCCCATGAAATTAAGGGTGGATCTGCCTTCCCCAGCCCACTGACCCAAATGTCAATCTCTTTTGGCAACACCCACACAGACACACCTAGGATTAATACTTTGTATCCTTCAATCCAACCAAGTTGACATTCTATTAATCATCACACCCAGAGTAGATTATGTTCTTCTAGCTTTGATTGATTCATGGTAGGCAGATCACCTGAGGTTAGGAGTTGGAGACCAGCCTGGCCAACATGGTGAAACCTCGTCTCTACTAAAAAAAAAAAAAAAAAAAAAAAAAAAAAAAAGAAAAGAAAAGAAAAAGAAGAAAAGTCCCTTGTGAAAAAATAAACCACAATTCTACAGTAGCACTCACAATTTTCATACACATTTGCTTATTTGGTAATTAAACCTGCATTTTGTTCCTGTTTCATGGAAGTCACAAAATTGTTCTTAACTGTCTCTTTTTTTTACTTAATGTGGTGTTGGTGTCATAGTAGGTCTATCCTAACTATTTTTTGTAGCCAAGGTTCTTGTGCTCAGAGTGGACAAATCAGGGTAATGGTGTATCCCTTATACAATCTTGCTTCAGATAGTTAATTTTTCTAATTGTGCATCATATTTTTGAGAAAGTGAGGTAATATAAGGTAATAATATAAAAAAATTAGGTCAGAAAGAATAAGAATTAATGAAGGAGTCTATAAAATGCATAATATAATCTATTGCCATTCCTTTTTCTTTATTCATTTTTGTGGCAAGTTTTTCTGTGAACACTTTCATGAATTCTCCAAAATAACTATTTCATGGACTATTCCTCAATAACATAGTTTCTTTATCAATGCCTGGGGAAATAAAAAAAAATCTATATATATATTAAGACATTTAGTTGACAAAAAGTACTTTAGAACATATATCCAATGTTAAGTTTGGGGGCTGTATTTAGAATAAATATTCAGCAGAATTAAAACCTCATTCACTTTACTCACAAGCAAAACCTGGAAGTGAGTGCTACTTCATGAATTAGGATTACCCAGACCTGTATCCATTAATTGTCAATCTCTTGGCCAGTCTTCTGGGGCTTTATCTGTAGATGATTTCTGATGTCTACTTCTGTGGATTTAGAGAGTGTGCTGTCACTGGTCTTTTTATCTGTGATAAAACAAAGCAAAACAATGTCAAATAATTTTTATTGATTCTGTTTAAAAGGATGAGTGGGGACTTACACTATCCATTTATTTCCTTGAAGGTGCCCCTCTTTTCTTTCCCCTTGCTGTTCAGAATGTAAATTTGAGGTCTATTGGGTGCTCTTTTTCCCTTGTTAGTTACCTAAAGATATCTTTCTGGTCTTTTACTCCTTGAAGCTGGCAAATCTCTATGATTTATTTCTTCCTATCACCAGGTTACTTTTTTTTTTCTTTACACAACAATCTGTATGTGAGACTAGAGTCATATATTGGGAACTCTGTGTTTGCTCTAGAAAAGGACTTGAAATTAATGGAAGTGCATCTTAAAAAACATGTTGTAGGGGCCAAGTGAATGTCAATTAAAGTTCATTACAGAATTTCTAACTTCAGAGAATAATTTTCAAAGTTGCAGATATACCCTTGTATTTCAAAACTTTTTCTTAGTCACTGAACCCTGTTTCTGTTCTTCTGAATGAAGAATCTCACAAAGAGCATAGTGACATGGTATGGTAGATCAGCTCACACAGGACAGGGACTGTGTTTCACTTGTGTGATTTCACACCCAGCACACAGGTGCACCAGTTGGGCAAAGACTTAGTGCACTTTGGAAAGATGTGAGGAAAACAAAACCTGCCTATCAGGTACACCTGCTTTTCCCCTGTGTTGCTATTTATTACTATCACTTGTCAAAGCCTCTTGGATGTCCAAGTGATAGTAATAAATAGAAATATGGGGGGAAAAGTTTTGATAATTTAAGCTCTCAGCTAGTAAATTTTTCCCCTTTTGCATATTTTTTTAATTCACATTTCTTTTTGGTAAAGAAAGTCACTTCAAAGAACAAGCGTTTCCTCAGTTTTTGATTTGCTGTCTCTCATCTACAGAGAGTAAGTTGCAGGCTCACATGCCATTTTGCTTTAATATCATCTTTTTGCATGTTGCCTGTGAATATCCTAAAAAGTGTACACCTCATTTGCTGCATGTGGTTCCTCTAGACTGTTCAGTCCCAGAGAAACTGACTGGAGCTTCAATAATGCCATGACATTCTTTCTTTTCTTCTTGCCTATCTGAAGTCAACCTAATCTTCAAGATCAAATTCAAATCTCATTATCTTCACCCACAAAACCTACAATAATTTCCTTTATTCTCTGAACTCATAACATCTGTGCCTATGCTCTTCTTCCATTGTTAATTTCTTATCCCACTATGACACTATTGTGTTGTTCAATTTTGATGCTTTCTTGATGAATAAAATATAGTATGTAATAGTTCCCAACTTTGTTATAAATCCCTTAAAAGGATAGATAATGATTTACATGACTTTATGTCTATTATAATTTTTTTATTTTTAATTTTTGTTGGTACATAGTAGGTGTATATATTTATGGGGTACAGGAAATATTTTGATACAGGCATTCAATGCAAAATAATCACATCATGTAGAATGCAGTATCCACCCCCTCAAGAATTTATCATTTGTGTTACAAACAATCCAATTATACTCTTTTGGTTATTTTAAAGTGCATAATTAAATTACTTTTTTTTTTTTTTACCATAGTCACCTTGTTGTGCTAGCAAATACTAGGCCTTATTCATTCTTTCCATTTTTTGTACCTATTAACCATCCCTACTCTTCCCACCACCCTGCCCAGCACCCTTTCTAGCCCCTGGAAGCCATCCTTCTCATCCCTATCTCCAAGAGTTCAGTTGTTTCAATGTTTAACTCCCACAAATAAGTGAGAATATGTGAAGTTTCTCTTTCTATGTCTGGCTTATTTCACTTGACATGATTACTTTTATTTCCATCCATGTTGTTGCAAATGAGAGGATTCCTTTCCTTTTTATGGTTGAAAAATAGTCCATTGTATATATGTGCTAGATTTAATTTATCCATTCTCCTGTTGATGGATATTTAGGTTGTTTCCAAATCTTGGCTCTTGTGTACGGTGCTGCAATAAACATGTGAGTGCAGAAATATCTTTGGTATACTGATTTCCTTTCTCTTGGGAGTGGTATTTTTGGATTATACATTAGTTCTGTTTTTAGTTTGGTTGTTTTTGTTGTTGAGGAACCTCTAAACTGTTCTCCATAATATTTGTACCAATTTACATTCCCACCAGCTGTGAACAAGAGTTCCCTTTTCTCCATTTGCATGTCTTCTTTCGAGAAATGTGCATCCAGATCTCTTGCTCGTTTTTAAATTAGATTATCAGATGTTTTTCTACAAAACATTATACAAATTGTATTATACATAAAACGTTGTAGAAATTGTATTATCAGAGTTTTTTTTAGCTCCTTATATTTGCTGATTATTTACAGTCCCACCAACTGTGTACAAAAATTCCCTTTTTTCTATTTGTATGTCTCCTTTTGGGAAATGTACATTCATATCTTTTGCTCATTTTTAAATTAGATTATCAGATGTTTTTCTATAAAACATTTCAGAAATGGTATTTCTATAAAACATTATAGAAATATATTATCAGAGTTTTTTGAGCTTCTTACATATTCTGATTATTAATCTCTTGTCAAATGGGTAGTTTGCAAATTTTTTTCCATTCTGTGGGTTTTCTCTTAACTTTGTTGATTGTTTTCATTTGCTGTGCAGATTTTTAGCTTTATATAATCCCATTTGCCCATTTTTACTTTGATTGCCTGTGGTTTTGGGGTATTACTCAAAAACTCTTTACCCAGAACAATGTCCTGCTGAGTTTCTCTAATGTTTTATTTTAGTAGTTTGATAGTTTGAGGGCTTAGATTTAAGACTTCAATCCATTTTTGATTTAATTTTTGTATATGGTGAGAGATAGAGATCCAGTTTCATTCCTCTGCCTATAGATATCCAATTTTCCTGGCACTGTTTATTGAAGAGGCTGTTCTTTCCCTGGAAGTCCTAACATTTCTAGTTTCCGGCTGTTCTTCTCCATTTGCCACTGCTACAGCCCTAGTTAAGCCCAGTGACATTCTCTCAGAGAAAGAGAAATTTGAAACATGAAGATTTTTAAGATCTTCAAACTTGTCTTCCTGTTGTCACCTTCAATACACACACTACTTTGTTGATGGACAATATTGCTAAAGTGTAAATTTGATCACCTAAACCTCTTGATTAAACTCCTTTGCTTGCTCCTAATTTATACTGAATAAAATCTAAAATATTTAGTAGGGCATACAGGACTCTCAAAACAAGGCTTGAACACACTTAGTCTCACTGTGTATAGCCTCCTCCCTTCCCAGTGTTACCTGAGCCCTAAGCCATAACAAAATTTAACCAGTTTTCTGAACATGGCAAAATTGTTTGGTCAAGTTTTACGTTTTCCTGGAGTGTTACACTTTTCTCTGTTCTGTGACTCTTTCTTGATAACTGAGGTCTTACCCCTGATAGAATGACCAAACTCTTTGTGTACCACTGTATTTAGTGTCCGTCGTACCTGCCACACAATTATTAATGCAGATAACTGATCAAGATTTCTAGCTGAGCAAAATATGAACCTCAAACCAACCTACAGATGATTTTTTAAAAAATTTATTTAAAAAAAAAAAAAACAAGAAAAAATTCTTGTTTTGTAGTTCTATAAAACAGAGCTTTTATTTATTTGTGTGGGAAGCTTTTATTCATGGAGCATTCCAAGAGAGTTTGAGGCATTCTTCTAGTTACTAAGAACCAGAAAGGAGGGTGAAGTCAACTATCGACTGGACTTCAGAGAGATTTAGACAAAAGTAACAATTATATCCAAAAAGTTAATCCAGCCACCCTTCTCAGATTCCATTAACCGGACCACATTTCAGGTGGCATGAAATCATCAGCATTTGGGGAAATGCTTAGATACAAGATTATTTGTGCTAGCCCCATGCCATTTTCCTAGATTACTGTTTCTCCCTGCCTCTGGATGTAAGAAGTAGATAGTGCTTTTGGTTAAGTAGACACATATGAGGGCAAAATTTAGGATTCAGGTTAGAGTGGATCTTTCGGAAAGAAAAGGCCAAGGTGTATGTATGCATATGTATATATGTGTGTATGCATGTATAAAGTACCTGTGTATGTGTTAAAGAAAAGGGTATCTTGGATGTGAGAACAATCTTCCTGTGACACCTGTCACCATATTGATTGCCAGGATTGATTCAACTGATCTGGTTGGCTAGGCAGTGTCCCCTTCCTCCCTCATCTCTCCATGTGTGTCCCTCTCAAAGATGCATGCTCGTTCAAAAAGGACAACCATATCAGATAAAGGAGGACCAGTCTTTGGTCAAGGGTATACGAATAGCTGCACTCCCCTGCTAGAACCTCTAAACAAGCTCTCAAGAAAAGGGCCTCTGCATATCCACCCATTGTGATCCTGGTCCTCAAGTTTCAGCAGCAGATTTCTTTAAGCCTTCTTTGATTTCTGCAACTCCACCCCACCATCACCACTCCTCTTGGAAGTTATATCATGTACCTCATGACTGATCTTCTATACCAATCACTTTTGGTGTATCATCATGACTTCTCATCTTCTATACTAGAGTAGGAGATCTGAGGGCAGAGAGTGTGTTTTATGTATCTATCTCCTCGCCTGCAGCACAAATCATAAAACCATAATAAAATCAGGTTCCCGATAATTATTTATTGAACAAATGAGCAATAAGTGAATGAATGACAAACTTAAAATCATTGAATGAATGATATAAAAAAATTGGGAGAGTGGGTAAAACAAAGGTATGCACTGAGGTGATTAGAAACTTTCAGCATAAAAAGGCAAGTGCAGAAAAGGTGATACAATAGATTGGAACATCCTCTCTAACTGACAGACAGGACATTTGGATTAGAGTCAAGATTTACTCTACTTACCTAAATTTACCAGAGGCTAATTTCAACTGTGTATTTTGATGAGTGCATTTAAAAATGTAGAGACATTGTGTTGATATTGCAGCTATTATGGTGTGGTTACTAGGTTAGTGAGATTTGAAAAGCGCAGTCTTTCTGAAGCTGAGTAATTGAAAAGGACTTCCATACAGATATGCCTGCCTGAATGTAACTAGGACTTTACACTCCTATGTCTTACTACGGTTGGTGTTTTGTTCTAGGAAATTCTACCATATATACAAGCTAAACTCCAGCTGCAATAAAGAATTATGTAGGAAAGTTTCTAAAACCCATTTTGCCAAATTATAATATTTATTATTGGTGTGGGAATGTGGTGTGATAGAGGATAACTTATATCAGGAAGTCTGAGTTCAAGTTCTGTCTCTGCTACTAATTAGCTTGGGCCCTTGGAGGCAATTTTAGCTGTTTTGACTCTCAGTTTCCTTATCTCATAAAATGAGGGTGTTAAATGAGGTTAACTCTGAAGCTCTTCTGAAGAGAAGGGCCTATGAAGCATATTTCTCGAAGATGATGTGGTTATCCTAAGTTGCATAACAAAATCCTGTGTTCACAGCATTGGGTAATGGGTTCACAAGTTAGAGATGTTAGCTTCCTGTGACTTATGTTACTGCTAGGGAGCAGCAAAAGAGAGCTAATAAGGATTCACAGAGATCAGTCCTTTGTATCGGAGATAAAAGCCAAAATAGTAGCCACAATCCTGGCCCTCTCCCCACTAAGAACCTCATTACAGTAATAGGTTGGGTAAAAATATGCTTCCTTAAACAAATGGAAAATCAAAAAATAAACAAAACAAATATGTAACCAAAAAAAGGAAAAGATAAGTATTTATCCTTTGTGTTACAATCTAGTTATATTCTTTTAGTTATGTTTAAATGTACAATAAATTATTGTTGACTGTAATTACCCAAATATATAATAAATTATTGTTAACTGTAATTACCCTGTGGTACTATCAAATACTAGGTCTTATTCATTCTATCTAACTATTTTTTTGTACCCACAACTATATCCATTCCCCATCCCCCTCAATTACCCTTTCCAGCCTCTGATAACCATCTTTCTACTTTCTATCTCCATGAGTTAAATTATTTTAATTTTTACCCCCTACACATCAGTGAGAAAATGTGATATTTGTCTTTCTGTGCCTGGCTTATTTCACTTAACATAATGATCTCCAGTTCCATCTCATGTTTTTGCAAATGACAGGATCTCATTCTTTTTAATGGCTAAATAGTACTCCATTTGTATAAATGTACCACATTTTCTTTATCCATCGATCTGTTGATGGACACTTAGGTTGCTTCCTAATCTTGGCTGTTGTGAATAGTGCTGCAACAAACATGGGAGTGCAGATACCACTTCAATTGACTACTTTGCTTTCTTTAGGCGTGTACTCAGCAGTGAGCTTGCTGGATCATGTGGTAAGCTCTATTTTCAGTTTTTTGAGGGACCTCCACACTGTACTCCGTTGTGGTTGCACTAATTTACATTCCCACCAACAATGTATCAAGGTTCTCTTTTCTCCACATCATTGCCAGCATTTTTTATTGCCTGATTTTTTGATAGAAGCTATTCCAAGTGGGGTGAGATGGTATCACATTGTACTTTCAATTTGCGTTTCCCTGATGGTCAATGACGTTAAGCACCTTTTCATAGGTCTGGTTGCCATTTGTTTGCCATTTGTATGTCTTCTTTTGAAAAATGCCTATTTAGATATTTTGCCCACTTTTTCATCAGATTATTAGATTTTACTCCTATTGAGTTATTTGAACTCCTTATATATTTTGTTCATTAATCACTTGTCTGATGGATATTATTCAAGTATTTTCTCTTACTCTGTGGGTTGTCTTTTCACTTTGTTGATTGTTTCCCTTGCTGTGCAGAAGCTTTTTAACTTGATATAAACCCATTTTTCCACTTTTGCTTTGCCTGTGCTTGCTGGGTATTATTGAAAAAATCTTTGCCTATTCCAATGTCCTGGAGAGTTTCCCTAATGTTTTCCTATAGTCATTTTACAGTCTAAAGTCTTTTAAGTCTTTAAGCCATTTTGATTTGATTTTTGTATATGGCAAGAGATAGGAGTCTAGTTTCATTCTTTTGCATATGGATATCCAGTTTTTCCAGCATCGTAATGAAAAACCTGTCTTTTCCCCAATGTACATTCTTGGCAACTTTCTCAAAAATGAGTTTATTGTAGATGTATGGATTTACCACTGGGTTCTCTACTCCATTCCATTAGTTTATGTGTCTGTTTTTATGGCAGTACCATGCTCTTTTGGTTACTATAACTGTGTAGTATAATTTGAAGTCAGGTAATATAATTCCTCCAGTTTTTGTTCTTTTTACTCAGGATAGCTTTGGCCGCTATTCTGGGTCTTTTGTGGTTCCATATAAATTTCAGGATTATTTTTTCTGTTTATGTGAAGATGGTCACAGTTATTTTGACAAGAATTGCATTGAACCTGTAGATTGCTTTGGTTTTATGGACATTTTAACCATATTGATTATCCTAATCCATAAACATGAAATATCTTTCCATTTTTTGGTGTCTTCAATTTCTTGAATCAATGTCTTAGAGTTTTCATTGTAGAGATCTTTTACTTCCTTAGTTAAGCTAATTCCTAGATATTTAATTTTATTTGTAGCTATTATAAATGGGAGTACTTTCTTGATTTCTTCTTCAAATTGTCTGCTGTTGATATATAGAAATGCTACTGATTTATGTATGTTGATTTTGTATTTTTCAACTTTACTGAATTTTTCATCAATTCTCATAGATTTTTGGTGAAGACTTTAGCTTTTTCTAAAATTAAGATAACATTATCTGCAAACAAGGATTTCTTATCAGATAAATAATTTTTTTCCAATTTGGGTGTTTCTTTCTTTTGTCCAATTGCTCTAGCTAAGACTTCCAGTACTATGTTGAATAACAGTGGTACATGTTGGCACCCTTGTTCACTCAAAGTGATCTTGAGTAAGATCCATGAGAATTCCCTGAATTACCAGGGACTTTTGTTATCTTCCCTTACTTTTCCCCAAATGAATACAACCTCTCTGTCTGCACTGAGCTGTCTAGATCTTGGGGTGGAGTGACACAAGCACCCCTGTGGCCACCACCACTGGGACCGCATTGGGTCATAATCAAAGGCAACGCACCCTGGGTCTTGCCCAAGGCTCCCAGTGACTTCTTCCAAGCTACCGCTTATGTTCACTCAAGGCCCAAGGGTGGTGAATGCAGTCAGGCCTGTGTCTTTCCCTTCAGGGCAGTGACTTCCCCCAGGCCCCAGGTGTCCAGAGATGCAGTCCAGGAGCCAGGGCCTGAAGTCAGGAACCTTAGGAATCTACCTGGTGCTGTATTATTCTACCTCAGCTGAGCTAGCACACAAGCCACAAGACAAGGTTCTTCCTACACTTTCCTCTCTTCCCTCCCTCCTAATGGCAGAGGAGTCTCTCTCCGTGGCTACTACTGCCCCAAGACCACAGCAAATACTGCCTGGCTACTGCCAATATTCACTAAAGACCTATTTCTCTCACTTCAGGGCTGTGGGCTCTCCTCTGGCCCTGGGCAGATTCAGAGTGTCAAGGCCTGGAATCAGGGACTGCAGAAGCCAGCTTGGTTTTCAACCCCACTGTGGCGGAGCTGGTACTCAAGCTCCAAGATAAAGTCCCCTTTACTCTTCCCTGTCCTTTCTTCAAGCAATAAGAGTCTCTCCCCATAGCCACCTAGCTGGTAATGTGCTATGTTACACCTGATGCTAGCACAGCTCTGAGTCTTGCCCAAGGCCCATGATGAGTACTGCCTCACTACCATTACTGATTATTCAGTGCCCAAGGGCTCTATAAGCAGCAGGTGATGAATCCTGCCAGGACTTAGTCCTTCCTTTCAAGAGAATGGATTCCCTTCTGGCCCTGGGTATGTCTAGAAATGTCCAAGAGTTAGGCCCTAGAATGGGGGAGCCTCAGCACTCTGCCTGGGACCCCATTCTACTGTGGTTAAGCTGGTATCCAAGTTGCAAGACCAAGTCTTCTTTATTCTCCCCTCTCCTTTCCTTAAGTAGAGGGAAATAATTGCTCCCAGAGCTGGGCTGCCTAGGGTTGGGAAAGGCGTGACTCAAGCACTCCTTTGCTTGTCCTAGCTGATGTCAAACTAGGTTGCATGCACACTAAGTCCACTGGCTCTAAACCCAGCAAGCACTAAGACTTGCCCAGGAATTGCAGTCTTTGTGGCCTAGACTGCCTTTCAAATTTATTTAGGGGTCCAGAGCACTTTAGCATGCAATAGCAGGGCTGGCTGGTGATCAGATTCTGACCACTGCGATGGATCATTTGCCTCTGTCTAGGACTGGTCTAAATGCTCTCTTTACGCGTGCCAGATGAATTCTGTCATGTGTTGCTTTCCACTGTGGCAACACTGAATCAATCAGGCGGCACTGAATTCCAGTGCAAAGTCCCATGATCACTTCACTCTGGCTTACCCTGTCCCACGGATTCTCTATCCACACCGCACAGCTGCTACTTGGGCACTGGGAAGGAGTGGGATAGGCAGTTCAAGACTGCCTTTCCTACCCTCTTCATATCCTCTTTCCTTAACGTGTTGTTAAAAGCAAGTACTGTGATTACTTGCTTGAATTTTGGTTCTCATGAAGGTGCTCTTTTGTGCGGATAGTTGTTTGATTTGGTGTTCCTGAAGGGAGATGATCACTGGAGGCTTCTATCTGGCTCCTCCTCTGAGACACACAAAAGAAATTTAATTAAGAAAATTTCTTGATAATAAACTAGAGCACAAAGTAGAGAGAACAAGAGGAAATAAAATATGAGTGGACAGATCTTCATGAAAAACTAAAAAAAAAAAAAAGAATCCTCAAAACTCTGTTAGACAAATAAATTAGAAAAAAATTAAAAATACAATAAGGAACATAGAGGATATCAATGCACAAATAGGATGGAATATTAATGTAGATATGGAACATACTCAAATAAAACGTAAATGTAAATGGAGGTCCTAAAGGAAGCTGAAGTGTTGAAACAGAATGCACATTTAATAATTTCTGAAAACACTTTATAAACAAAAACATTCAATCCGCAGACTAAAAGGACATGCTAAATTGCAAAGAAAGATGATACAGAACGGCCATGGCAGGGACTCCTGGCTGTATGGCAAAATCTATTGTATCTACTCCTGAGCATGGAGCTAGGTGACACTTCCCTGCTTACTTGGGGAGTGGCTATGCTTATTTACATATGGAAATAAGCAACAGAAATGAAATTATGCCTTAACTCTGACTTAAAATACGTGGCATTGTTTTAATAATTTGATATTGGATAGTAAGGAAATAAACATTACTAGGGAGGAAGCTGAAGACTTAAATTATGCTGTTGCAAATCATTAAGTATGCTTAATTCCATTGGAGAGCACATCATATAACCACTCCCTAAGTAAGCAGGGAAGTGTCACCTAGCTCCATGCTCAGGATTAGGTACAATAGATTTTGCCATACAGCCAGGAGTCCCTGCCATGGCCGTTCTGTATTATCTTTCTTTGCAATTTAGCATGTCCTTTTAGTCTGCAGATTGAATGTTTTTGTTTATAAAGTGTTTTCAGAAATTATTAAATGCGCATTCTGTTTCAATACTTCAGCTTCCTTCTTTAGGACCTCCATTTACACTTACATTTTATTTACTTTGAGTATGTTCCATATCTACACTAATATTCCATCCTATTTGTGCATTGATATCCTCTATGTTCCTTATTGTATTTTTTTCTAGTTTATTTGTCTAACAGAGTTCTGAAAATTCTTTTCTTTTATTACTGTAATAAATATACTCAAATGAAATAGTGCAAAACACAAAAGAGTTTATTTCTCACGACTGCAATGATCAAGATTGAATGTTCCAGGTTGGTGAAGGAGGATCTCTCTTCCCCACAGTCATTCAGGGACCCAGGCTTGTTGTTCCATCAAAGCCTACTGACCTAAATGCTCAACAAATGATATCGTCAACCCTTTGATATATAATTAGGAAATTGCCACCTTTGTTAACACCTCACTCTTCTTTCCCCACTGGGTAAGCTGTGACTTCTGTGTCTTTCTCATTCTTTCCGTTTCTTAATGGGAATTTTCACTGTGGCTAGCTTTTCTATACTCCATTGATATTACTGGATATTTGTGTATATGTGTGTTTAGGGAGGCCAGATATTGGCTTGTATTTTTAATCTATAGATTGTCAATCCTCCAGAAACCAGAACTGGGCCTGATGGCAAGGACAGAAATCACATAGAAATCCTGAACTTTGAGTTGGACGCAATAACCAAATAATATTGGGTTTTCTCCCTTGAGGAGAGGTGACTGTTTTTCATACGTGGTCAGTAGAATCTGCATGATTATATTGTTGCCAGAGGAGCAGATTGTGGCAGAAATGTCTCATGTCCATTAAAAGATTTTTTTTCTTCAAAGCTTAAGCACATTTTCCATCCTCTTTTGTGCCATGTTACTGCATTCTAATCAATATTATGTGAGCAGAAATGATGTGTCTCCATTTTAGACATGGCCCATAAAATATCCATGGGAACTCCTCCATGCTCATTCCCTCTTTTATTATGACCACAATGGTCAAAGAAGGCAGAGCTGAATGACTATGTGGGTTAGAATCCCCCAAAGCCTAACCTGGAATATATACCCTCTGAACAAGAAATCAATTTCTATTCTTAATGAGCCATTACATATTGAGCCTAGACCATAGTAGTTTAGCCCATGCCAACTAATAACACAGGCCATACTGAAGCATCTTAGTAATGTTATGAGACATCAAAGATAAAGAAAAAAAATCATTTGAAAAGTCAGGCAATAAAATCAAGTCACTTAAAAATAGAAAAAAATGAAGCTGTCCTCAGATTGATGCATAGCAACATTTGGCATAATGGAACAATTCTTACTAGTCCTCAGGGAAAGGAACTGTGGCCCAAGAAATTTACATTTAGACAAACTGTCATTCAAGTATAAAGACAACAGATAAATATATTTTAGGGAATATATTGTATATCTTAAAGTACACTTTTTAATGAATCTTTCTGGAAGACATGAGGAGATGAACTTTAGTTTTCCAAATAATGACTGGAAAATTACAGCGAAAGACTGACAAACAGAATTGGGTTTATTTAAATATAAATTACAGCAAAAGATAAACACACATAAATAAAGGTACCAATAATGCTAATATGTACAATTTCTAATAAATATACAATAGTTATAATAGGCATTAAATGATATAGAATCAACATTTATACAGAAAATGCTAGAGATACATGATGCTAGAGAAATAGATATATTATGCTATATAATGCTAGAGAAATACAAAAATGTTAGTTATAACAGGTGAGTACCTTTTTTGGTTTATAGCAAATCAATGGGACAAAAAATTGAGCAGACAATAGTAAGCATCGAAAAATATAAGTACAAGGTAGATATAGAGGGTAGATTTAATTGATATATACTGAACTTTGTAACTTAAGAACAGAGAATATGCCTACCTTTTTTAACTTCAATAGGAATAGTAAAATGAATGACTATATTATATGCCGCAAAGAAAACAGGAATAACTATCATAAAATAATGTAGATAAAGCTGTGTAATATAAATGCAAGAAATTCAAATTTAATAAAATGTGATAATCAAAGAGCCTGCTACTAGATATTTAGAAACTTTTTCTTAATCAACTTACAAACATGAAATAACAGGTCATATAAATAAGGAAAATACTATATAACAGCACATAGGATTTACAGTGACAACAAAGTTAGAGGATAAATCATAGCCTACAAACATATTAATGAATAAGAAAGCATGACTGCAAATGAATTAAATGTGTAACTAAATGAGATAGAGAAAAACCAAAAGGAAAACAGAAATAAGGAATTAGTAAAGGTAAAAGTAGAAGTCAATAAATTAGAAAACTGAAAAATGGTAACACTATATGTATATCCAAGAGATGGGTCTTAAAAAATGAATATTACAGGAGATGAATGCCAGCTAACTATGCAAGAGAAAGAGAGAAGACACAAATATATAAAATTAAAAACAAGAAAGAAAATAATCACAGTGGCAATGAAATTAAATGAATCATAGGAGCCTGCTTTCCAAAACCCTATGCAAATATATCTGAAATATTTCAAAGTGGATAGTTTTCTAGGAGAATAAAATTTATTGAAACAGATTTCAGAAAGGGGAGAAAACTTTGAAAGACTAATTAACATTGAAGAAATAAAGTTGTCAAAGATCTGATTTTCTAAAATGGACTCTATCCAGGCAATTTCACAGGAGATAAATTCAATGCCACTTAAATTGCTCCAGAGGCTAAGTGAAGAAGGAAATCTAAATTTATTCTGTGAAGTAGTACACAAAAAGCACAGAAGACGGTCTGCAGCACAATACTGGTGTAAAAATTGAAATAAATTATTAGCAAAGACAAATTAGTAGTTAATTAAAGACATAAAGAAATAAATTAGTGGTTAAAGACATAAAGAAATAAATTATTAGCAAAGACAACTTAGTAGTTAATTTCAAGAATGTGAGCTTGGTTCTACATTAGAAAATATATTGGTATACTTCATCTGTGTAATAGATCTAAGGTGAATCTTATAAGCATCTCTAAAAGTTTTAGAAAAGCAATTAAAAGTAAGCCAGTCACAATAGACCACATATTGTCTGATTCTGTCCATATGAAATATCCAGAACATGTAGATCTATTGAAACAAAAGTAGATTAATGGTTGCCTAGGGCAGGAAGTAGGATGAAAAGTAAGGAAAGTAATGGCTCTAGAGTTTCCTTTTGGGGTGATAGAAACATTCTGAACTTAGATTGTGGTGACAGTTGCATGACTCTGAATATTCTAAAATTGTATACTTTAAATGGGTTAAAGTACATAAATTATGGTACATAAATTATATCTCTATAAAACTGTTTAAAAGTCAGTGTATATTCTTGATTTAAAACTTTAAATAAAATATTCTTAAATTGATTTTTAAAATCTGTCTCAACCTCCACACCAACATCAACTTTGATGAGGGAAGCAACAATGTTTCTTCATAAACACTTGGGGCAAAGCAATGATATGTATTGTCAGTGCTGTCATTTAACATGGTTCAGATAAACCAGCAAATGCAATAAGATAAAAGACAAGTTAGAGACATAAAATTTGGAAGGAGTAAGGCAAAATTATCATTATGTGAACTGCTATTATTGTAGACACAGAAAACATAAAACTAATCAAGAAAAAATATAAAATTATAAAATCCAGTAATATGTGTGAGTATAAAATTAATATACATACATAAATAACTTTTATATTTGCAAATTACAATGACAAACCATTTAGTTGAGGAAAATCACTGTATATATTCATACTAGTCACCAGCTCTGTGACCTAAGATAAGTTAATCTTGGCACCTCATTTTCCTCACATCTAAAATACAGGAAAGAATCTCTAGCTCCAAGAGTTTTTCTAATGACTAAAGGTAATAATTATTCAGTAAATGCTGGTGCTCTTCTCTAGCCCTTCCTCTAAGAATAGAATACAATGTCTCTCTGAATTGGTTCACATGTAGGGCTGGTGGAGGGAATGCAAACTGATAACCTGAACTACCTCGGGATGTCCATTTCTTCTCTTCCAAATGACAACCTTGTGCCATTTCTTGGGAAAGAAGGTGAGCTTCTTCTTTAACACCAACTTTAATCTATTAAAAGCGTAAGCTGGGGCTGCCATGTTGAGAATAATTTTAAGGCTACCTGTGGACTAGACGAGAAAAAAAATCTATAATTATTACTGACTTCCTCAGGGATCAGAAGAGGGTGTGTATTTATGCGGGCAAATTCTGCATCATAGTATGCATCTCAGGTTTCTCCTTTTCTCCATTTTCATTATTACCATTTTAGCTAAAACTCTTTTATAATTAGGATCAAAAATTGCAAATATTATGGCATAAATGCATAATTAGTTATTATTTATGGTCTACCAGTAGCAGATACTTGCTTTTCATTAAATGACAGTCAAGATTTATTAGTCATAGAAACAAATATTTCAAAGGCAAAACCCAGGATAATGTTTGTTATACTGAGTAAAAAACCTCTCTTTCTAGTCATCTTTACAATTGTACTATTATTTTATCAGACTTTAGAGATAGTATTCTTTGAAGTTAAATTCATATTAAAGTTATGAAATCAATATAACACTATTATTAGACATAGTATATTTTTGAAAACCTCCAATACAATAGAACTTTTATTTTTTAAAAAGTATCATCCTTCAAATTAGTTATACTAGAATGCTAATTACTTATTCAACTGACACTGTTATTGTTTGAGTTATTTTCTGAGTTTTTCTCTTGTAATTACTATCATAGCATGTGGTGCTTTCTTTTGAATACATGGAAATAGTTAGAAATAATTTAGAGACAACTTTTAGGGGAGAAAATATATGTTCCAGTTGAATTGTCTTGCTTAGCACTAAAACAAATAAAAAAGTTTAAGTTTTTACTGTAGTCAGATTGGCTTTTCAGTTTGTGGCTTATCCATTGCCTCTAAAAGCATTTGTACACACACACACACACACACACACACATTCCAAAATGTTTTGAGTGATTGTATCACTATTACAGTAGATTTCACTTACATTATTGCCAGAGTAGATTTATAACAAGTCATTTTGTCTGTTAGCTTGTGTTTCTGCTGCCTAAATCAGCTTCAGACCAGCAGAAATAGACTTATCCAAGTTTCTCATGCAATGTTTCCCAATAAACTGAATGCATTGTGGGGGTAATGGATTGCCTTCCAGTAACTGTGAGTTTCAATACTGACATTGCTGCTGTGTAATATTCAAGGTAATCTCAGAGAGCCTTGATGTTATCATTATTACATGACATAACGAGTTGTTAGGGTAAGTGAGATAAGATGCTGGGTACCAAGACCTGGTGCAAGCCCTCCCCAGGTGTCAGCACTTGGTTATTTGGAATAATATGGGGATATGATGAAATACTAAGAATAATGATATCTTCTAGTTACTTTTATTCTACCATAGAATTGTGCAATTCCCCTATACACTAATCTTTTATAAATAGACCACCATTAATTTCTGAATATTTTCTATGCCATAGGCAATTTCCTTTTGGACATCTTTGTTACATTCAGCCTAAGACTTAATTTATCTGTGATCCTGGAACAGTCTGCCTGAAAAGGGAATTAAAGAGGGTTACTCACACCTAAAGCTATACTCAGGGAAGAAGGAGTCTTCCAAGATTCCAGGGACAGAGTGCTCCAGGGGTCTGAATTAGAACTACTCTCTGTCTTGTAATTAAATTTGTAACAATTAGTGCTGACCAGAGACTTCAACGATGAAGAATAGTGATCTAATATAGGCCAATTATTCTCTGAACAATTCCTATAGTGCTTAAGGTGAGTAGTAAAGGCAGAATTATAGAAGTGGTACTGTAACTTGGCTTTTACAGGGATAGCAGGGACTTCATTTTTGATTGGGGTTTTGATCTGTTCTAGATGTGATATTGTGACTAGGAAACAATTGATCTCTCTCGGGGACTTTATTTTTCTAATTTTCCTCTGAACCAGTAAGTATATTAAGTTTGATAATTGTGAAGCATCAGTGTCATCTACTAGGTATACATTTCAGAAAGTATTTTATAGTTTAAAATCTTGATTTTTCCCCTTAAAACAAAAGGTATATTATTTTTACAAATTTCATAATGATTATTTGTTGATAAACCCATTGAAATTTACTTTTTTTGTTTTATTCAGCACAATTTACAAATGAAAATAGCACATATTTATAGACTAGAAAGTGATGTTTTGATATGTATATATTGTGAAACAGTTAAGTTAAGCTAATTATTTATCATCTCACATAACTATCATTTTTTGTAGTGGGAACCTGTAAGGTTTACTCTTTTAGCAATTTTCAAGTATACAATGTATTATTATTAACTATAGTCACCATGTGTAAAACAGATTATTATTCTTTCAGTGAATTGGTCCTTTAGTTAGATCTAGGTGGGAAGATATGGACTCCATTTGGTGAATGTCCACTGGTGAATCTGTTGGCAGTTTGAAGAGGTTGAGCTCTTCACATGGCATGAAGGTTTGAGACAACAGTTCCCAGCGGAATCAAGTTTTTTCCTAGAAGTTGCTGCATTGAGTTGGCTGCAGTGCATGTCAACAAACTATGAAAGAAAAAAAAATAATGTTGCATTATCATAAGGAACAAATAGCTGGATCAAAACTTCTTTGTAGGGACTCTTAACTAAAAACTGTATAAAACCTTGGGCCCATTTGGAACACACATAGCTTAGAAGGTCTTTGAATCAAACAGAAAATACAGTAAAAAGTGTTTCCTAAAAACATCAGAGTCAACCCATTAGAATTAGTCAAATGTCATCCATTGAAGCATTGCATTTCTTCAAATATTGCCTTCTATTTCTCATTTCCTATGTATTATTTCACCTCAAGCAATGTGAGTGTACCTCAACCAATATGATTTCAGTAATAATAAATGCTATTTAAAAAGACAGCTCAGTAGTAAAATCAAAGTCAAAATTTTATTTCATTTCATATACCCATGCCTGAAGTTAACATATTAAGGGTAAATGTGCCTCTGAACCTGTAACAGTGTACTCAAGTTGTAGGCTTATTGTGTGGCAATACAAAGTACTTTAGTAAAGGGTTTCTCAGATAGTTTTCTATGGACCATCTGCCACAAAATCTCAAGCTAATGAAAAGGATGGATTCTTGACCCAGTCTTCAGACCTATTGAGTTAGAGTATCTAGACGGTATTGCTAATGAAGTTTAATTCTGGAAATAGCACTCATTGGATTAGAAGAAGCAGTTCATATCTTCAAGGTAGTGAAATTGAATACAAATAACTTGCCACAACTGAAGTTTTATTTGCAGTCACACCACTCAAAAATGAACAGTTTATCTTGGGCTGGACAGATGATTAAGCACGTAATTACAATGCGATGTGATAACTCTGAACAGAAAGTATTCATTACATTGTGCAGGGTAAAAGAGGAAGTGACTTATTGCTTACAGAGAGGGCTGGAAAGGCTTCACCACTAGAAGATTAAGGAAGGATTGGCTCATTAGAGACACTGGAAGGGTCTCACTGAGCAGCTTAACATAGGGAAGTGATTTAGCTGTGCTGGGTGAATTTTGCTTCATTGAGATAGTACAAAGCCAGATCCAGTGTAAAGGGTAAAGAATCGATAAGAAATGGTTACCTTCTTGGGAAGATTTCCAAGCTACCCTTAAATTTTTAAGCAAATTGTATTATGATGAAAATATTATTTCGAGATTGTTCTAGGGATGATATAGTTTAGATATGTGCCATCTCTAAATCTCATGTTGAAATGTAATCCCTAATTGTATTAGTCTGTTCTCATGCTGCTAAAAGGACATACCCAAGACTGGGTAATTTATAAACAAAAAATGTTTAATGGACTCACATTTCCACATGGCTAGGGACACCTCACAATCATGGTAGAAGGTGAAGGAGGAGCAAAGGCATATCTTACATGGTGGCAGGCAAAGAGAAGTGCTGAGCAAAAGGGGGAAAAGCCCTTATAAAACCATCAGATCTACCTATGAAACAAACCAGCACATTCTGCACATGTACCATAAAACTTAAAGTATAATAATAATAATAAACTTCAGATCTCATGAAAACTCACACACTATCATGAAATAAGCATGAGAGAAAACCTGCCCCCATGATTCAATTACTTCCCACTGGGTCCCTCTTACAACACATGGGAATTATGGGAACTACAATTCAAAATGAGATTTGGGTGGGGACACAGCCAAACCATATCACCAATGTTGGAGGTAGGGCCTAGTGGGAGGTGACTGGATCATGGGAGCAGATTTCTCATGGATGGTTTAGGACCATCCCTTTGGTGTTGTCCTCATGATAGAGATTGAGTTCTTGTGAGAGAGATCTGGTTGTTTAAAAGGAGTGGCACTTCCACTCACTCTCTATCTTGCCATGTACTGCCTGCTCCTTCTTCACCTTCTGCCATGAGTGAATGCTCCAGGAGGCCTCTCCAGAAGCTGAGCAGATGCCAGCCCCAGGCTTGTACAAGTTGCGGAAACATATGCCAATTAAACCTTTTTCAAAAAATAACTTATGCAGTCTTGGGTATTTCTTTATAGCAATGCAAGAACAGTTTAACACAAGAGATTATGGGTTACTTGGGCTAAATTAGAAATAAGAGACCCAGAAATAAACCAAGGGCCATTTGTAGACCAGGCATATAGAGAAGAGAGCCTGATCTAAGTTAGGGGCTGTGTAAATGAAAACAAGAGGGCAAATAGAAATGATATTTTGGAGCTAGAAACATCAGTACTTGGTAAATGTATAGTGACCTAACACCTGTGCATAGAGTGATTCACTTTTCTACAGTCACAGCTTACAATTCAATCATTATTTTTTAAAATGAGATTTCATCCCCTTTTGTGTATTTTAGCTGTGGCAAATATAGAATACTTCCCTGATGTGATGAATTATTTAACACTATAATTTTATTAATACCTCCCTAACAAGTAGCTTATATGGAAATAACCTTCCATTAAATTGTTGGTAATACCATAATAGACTTAGGAAAAATATATTCTACTGGTAATTATTTTGTGTCCTGTAGCTTCATTAAGCTCCTTGTCTAGGCTTCAGGAAGATGTATGTGCTGTATTAATGGTCTATTGCCTGGTAACAAGACTTTTGAAATGAAGGGTAAAATTACCAAGGCGCAATCAGTATAAATGATGGGGAAAGTGAGATAATGAAAACATAGTGTGGGACCCTCCTTGACGCAATGTATCAGCTGAGGATGTGCAAATTAATTTAAATATTAAATGTTTGGAACACAAATCTTTCAAAGAGACTTTTTTTCTTTTCCAGTTAGCATAGTGCTTAGGTAGGATAAGAGTAACCTAGTCAAGTATTCTTAAAGAGACATTACATTAGAATTATAATATTTTTGATATAGAGGAGAACTGCACAGATGCATAGTTCTTTAGGGACTCAAGAATAGAAAGTCAGAAAACTGTGGCCAGGTGGGAAAACCCAGCCTGCTACCTGTTTTTGTAAATAAAGTTTTATTGGAACATAATCACCCACATTTATTCATGTATCATCACTGGCTGCCTTTGTGTTAAAACAGCAGAGTTAAATAGTGGCAACAGAGACTTTATGGTCTGCAAAGCCTAAAATATTTTTTGCTTGGAAAGCTCCATTTTTGCTTCTTTCTATTTCTAGATAGGGAGTCAAAAATTATATTATTCACTAATGTCCTTCCTACCTGTAAACATTAGGACTGGGTCTTTCAAAGTCATTGAAATTGCTCTCTAACCTCAGCCTTTTCCTTTTCCTACCATTCTTACCTGATATTCTCAGCTCCAGCCACATTAGCCTTTTTGCTGTTTCTGAAAAATGCCATGTTGTATTCGCTTCAGGACTTTTCAGCAGCCTGGAGTTCTCTTTCCCCATATTCTCCCATGGATGGTTCCTTCAGTTCTCAGCTTCAATGCCCTATGCTCAGGGAGCGGTTTCCTGACCACCAAATTCATAACATTGCCCTCCTACTCCATCACTTATTAACTAATTTCTCTCTTATATTTTTCCACAGCACGAATCACCCTCTGAAATTGTTTAGTCTGTTTACTTACTGTCTGTTTTCATTAGATTGTCAACTCCAACACCTAGAGCATGTTTGGCACATAAGAGACCTCCATATTTGTGATGGTGGCTGTTAAAATGCTCTGCTGTAAGGCAGAGTGGACAATATAATCCAGAGGACAACAGGGCCTGATTTAGATATAGAAATTTGTTTATCCTTATGTAAATTAATGTGTGGGAAATTTCATAATTTCACAGACACTTAAGGCCTAATTTTACTTTCAAAATGCCCCAGGGAACCTCAAAAAATTCCCAGCTGAAAAATATCTGTCTTAGTATAGTTTTTAGAACATCTTAATATTCTGTTTTACAAGTAAATACCCTATAACCTCTTTAGCTCCAAAGTCTTGTCTGATGCTTGGATTATTTTAGTAACCATTTTTAGACATTTCAGTTTTCAGCTATAACATGAACTTGAGAGTAAAAGTAGAGTTACATAACAAGTGAACAGCCTCCTCAATTATGACTAACTTTATGTATTGGTCTCACCATTTGTATATGCCATAATATATATGCTGGAAATCCTAGTGAAACCTAAATGACCTCATTTTTAACCAGTGGACTTCGATCCTTCTGGGATTTCAAAGTAACCCTTTCTAGGAAAGAAAGCTCACTTACATTTGCTGCTTTAATTTTCAGATAAAGTTCATCTACTGTGACATACTGTTCTCATTAGCTAAGCAAATGAGGTTACAGAACCTAGGTGGGCAATTCTTAGTGTAAAAGAAACAACCATTTGACTCCAATTAAACAGATATGGCTTAGTAAATTTCTAGTGCTTTCACAAATTCAGTGATGTCATTTTAGATATTGTCAAATAAATTTGATAGTACAGAATTAACAAAGAAAAAAATGTAATCCAGCTAGCTTCCCCTGCTCAAGATACTTGAAATGGAGTGGGGGTTATATAGCATGTATTCTAGAGAATTTGAACTTTCTTAATGTTAAACATTCCTAATTCAGCACAAAGCAGTGTTGTTTACGTAATATTGTTGACTTATAAAACATTTGGGGCTCTGTGTACTTAAATTCATCACCAGAGTTACTCTTTAATCAGTAAGATGCTGATGTACTATTTAATAAATGACTCCCACAGTGAATTAAATGACCTCCTTTTCTCTAGGAAAACAAAACCAAAACTGTCTTCTTGTGAATTTAATTTATACCCTAATTTATGATCAGTGTTAATTTTGATTTTAAACACATATTCTTTTATTTAAAGCTGACTTGTGACTTGTGCTTTGACTGGCACTAACTAGATTTACAAAACTGCTCGGTTTTCATGTCCACTAGTATCAATTGGTAACACCATTGTTAGCTGATAGCTCAACTGCATTGGATTATTTGGTGTTAACGAAATTTTTGTTAGGACACTTTTCTTGATATTGCAAAATTTCTGAGTTATGGTCAAAATTGTGTCTGCCAAAATCATATATTGGAACTCTAACCCTCTATGCGACTATATTTGGAGACAGGGCCTCTGAGGAGGTAATTAATGCTAAGTGAAGTCCCTAGTATCCTTATAAGAAGAAGAAGAAATGTCAGAGAGCTCTCTCTCTCTCCCTGTGTACACACAGAAAAGGCCATATAATAACACAGTGTAAGGCAGCCATCTACACATTAGGAATCGTCTGAGACCTCACTAGAAATCAACCCTACTGGCATGATCTTGGACTTCTAGTCGCCATGACTGTGAAAGGTAAATTTCTGTTATTTAAGCCCCTCTGTCTGTGGTAATTTTGTTATGGCAGTCTTCAAAACTAACACATTCTTTATTTTAAGAAGGATGTTTGATATATTTCATGCTTTTGAGAATGACTGATCAGTGGTGCTGCAAATGACTATATAGGAAAAATTAGAGAGGGGCCCCTGAGAAATTAAAACTATCATTGAAACATCTGAGAAGCAACATACCAACAACTATGAATAAATGTACATTGAAGGCACATCGAAAATCTTTCCACAATTGATCTGGGTTTGATAAAAACATATTTGTTTTAAACCATATTCAGACTGAATCAGGTAATAAATTATCTGAAGAATTTGATTAAGAGCTATAGGATTTATAGCTAATATTAGCAAAAGCTCCCAAGATACTGCTATAGTGAACTTTCAGTGCAATATGCATTGATTCATACAGGTAAGGGTGACTCTGCAAAGAAATGAAATACTGAGTCAGGTTATTTTCACACTGCCCTTGCCTGAAATAAGTTTTAGTTTGGGATGGTCAGGTTGCGTATAAAAATCTGGGATGAAGGAGTGATGGGGTGCATGCTGTAGGGTCCCAAGGTGGTTGCTTAGTTCCAGGATAGTTTCTCCCCTGATTCTAAGCTCTCTGCTAGAGAAGAATTGTCATTTCAGCTACTTGGCTTTTTTCATTCATACCCCCTTAGAAAGAAAAAGAATTCTAGGAGGGTATGAATGAAAAAAGCAAAGTAGCTCAAATCACAATTTCACCTACAGCACAAAGTTGTGTTGTAGGTGAAAATCACCAAGTCTTAAAAATACAACTGAGAATAAGTAAGAAGAGAGAGGTGCTCCCCCTAAGGACACCCTTCCTCACTAAAGGCCTTTTAAGTGACCTCAGGAAGATCACAGAATAGAAGTTCCCCCAGCTTTACCCCCCACCCCCGCAGAAATGCAATTGGAAACTATTCAAAGACAAAAAATACCATCTCAGTTGTGTGACCAGTGGGTGTCTCTACTTCACCAATTGGGGAAGTGGAGACACCCACTGGTCACACAATTGAGAGAAGTTGCCAGCAGTAAGAGAAGCCACCATTTTACACTACATCACACCTCCCTCAAGCCATCAGAACTCCACTTCCAGAGAATCTCCTAGACGTGAGATTTCTGAGGTCAAAGGAGAGACTTGGAGTAGACATCTGATCTCCCCACCAGTCATGGAATCATGGAAAGCCTCACTCAGGTCCCATCCCATGGGAATCACTGGAAGTGCCAGAAGTGCTGAAGCTCCTGGGGTAAATTGGGGGATGAAAAGCAGGGGTGCTGATTGCAGTAACTGGCATGGAGACCTTGGCAGCTGCTCTGCAGTCTGATCAGCAGAGATACCAAGCTGAGGAGACTGAATGGTGCCACAGGGCTGCAGGGACCACAATAAACAGGAAGGGCAGATCCTGGCCAGATTTCTCACAAAACCCAGGTGCTTGGGTGCAGCCTTTCTCTGACCTGGAAACAACTGAAATGTCAGTAATTAAATTCCAGTGTTTAAGTCTTCCACAAACAGGGTAATTAGTTAGCTGTGCATTGTTTTAGTTCTGGTGCTCACTATAAGCCCTCCCCAGAATAGAATGACAGCCAACCAATAATTGAGTTCTGATATTAAGTAGTAAATGTCTAAAACCACCAAGGAACACCTGCAAAAGATGGAAGGGGTGGCTGTCTCCTCAAATGCACATGTATCAATGAAAGCATAAGAATTGTGAAAACTCAGGGAAATATGACACTACTAAAGAAACCAACAAAGCTCCAGTAGTGGACTCAGAATTAAAGATCTATAATATGTCCAACAAAGACTTCAGCATAATCCTTTTAAATGCCTTTCAAATGTTTTTAAAAATCGTTGACTACCACACCAACCTGTTTTGTAAGCCTGCCTCTGTGATCTGACTTGCTGATGTTAGGCCTTGGAGAGTTGGTCAAGGTTGGATTATGTGGGGGTTTGTAGATGACATCAATGAGTTTGGATTTTCTTTTTCCTCTGTGCCATCACACAAAAGCACAACAACATTGTTCGGTTTACATTTTAAGTAAATGTTTGGAATAGGTCATGGCAGGTTAAGAATGAAATTAGGGAGACCAGTTATGCTGCTTCAGTAGAAGAGGCAAAAAACCATAGTACCTTTATAAAGGTTGCAGTAGTGAACATGGAAAACAGTGGATGGATGCAGGTAACAATTTGGAGATAGAGCCAATAGAAGTTGCTGATGAACTGAAGGAGAGGGTGGTAACACACGAAAAAAGGTAGAAGTGAGAATAACATCCGCATCTGGGGCTCCAGTAATTGGGCAGTGGTCCCATTCACAAAAATTGAATATGTTGTATGAAGCAGGTTTTCAGAAGAAGATCAAGAATCCTGTTTTGGACATGTTAGTTTTGAGATTTCTGTTAAATATCAAAGATAAGATGGTTAGATTCAGTATCATGGAGCTCAATGAAGTGAGTTCCTTGAGATACAAATTTGGAAGTTATACTTTTAAATGTTCAACTGGCATTTAAAGTCATGGATATAGATGAAATCACCTGGGGAGAGGCATTAGGTAAGGTGAAAATTAAAAAGATTAATCCACAATTTTTGTTCTCAAATAATGTAGATGAGAAAATATACATCTATATATCTATATGTATACCTATATATAATTATGTAAGTAGTAGAACTCCAAAATGTTATCCACCCCCCCCACTGCCTCCAAGCTCCATTTTTGTTCTTCTGATTGCAGATAATTTATTCCCTAATAAGATAGTTGAATCTATAACCAAATTTAGACCTCTTTTCTACTTTCCTTGTTTGAATCAGCTTCTCCTTGAATTGGCAGGAATGATTGAATCTTCTATTATTTTAGTGGAAAAAACAAAACAATCATCATTACCCCTTGAAGCTTTTCTTTTCTGCCCAGCTAAAACATCTGAATATGGTGCTCCAGAATCCTCTTGGAATTCAGAAGATGTGTTGACATCAAAAATATTTTATACTTGAGAATAATGGTTTATTTGGAACAAAAAACAATTCTTGATTCAGTATGACATACTGGTGCTCTCCTTCTACCCTCCATGGATGTTTGCAGGCAACTGCCCAAATAATGGCTCAACTTGCCTGTTTCATTAATGAAAAACAAGCTCACCTGACAATGAAAATAATGACAGAAGAAGGAAAAATGGCAAGGTAGAAGTAGCATTTTATAAATCTCAAGAGGTGAGAAATAACATTTCATTTTAAAGAAGAAAAATGTGCTATTCAAAAAATGACTTTCAATTTCACCTTTAAGATCTGATATCCCTTCCCAAAGAATACCTTCCCTCATCTTTGCTTTTGTTAAGTTATATAGTCTCACTATTTAATGTTTTAGAACTTGGGCTAGATAAAAGTTCCATTTTTGAGAAAATTGAACAAGGGCAAGGATTTTTTTCTTTCTTTTTTTTTAACAGTGAAAACAGTAACAAATATGGTAACTCTGGAGATTACTTTTACATTTAAAAATAAATTTAATTAAGTTATGAAATACATGTGCACGACGTACAGGCTTGTTATATAGGTAAATGTCTGCCATGGTGGTTTGCCACACCTATCAACCCATCACCTAGGTATTAAGTCTCACATGCATTAGCTATTTATGCTGATGCTCTCTTTCTCCACTGTGCCCCGCTAACAGGCCCCAGTGTGTGTTGTTCTCCTCCCTGTGTCCATGTATTCTCATTGTTCAGCTCCCACTTATAAGTGAGAACATGCAGTGTTTGGTTTTCTGTTCCTGTGTTAGTTTGCTGAGAATAATGGCTTCCAGCTACATTTATGTTCCTGCAAATGACATTATCTTTTTCACTTTTATGGCTGCATAGTATTCCATGGTATATATGCATCACATTTTCTTTATCCAGTCTGTCATTGATGGACATTTGGGTTGATTCCATGTCTTTGCTAGTGTGAACAGTGCTTCAGTAAACATACGTGAGCGTGCATCTTTTTAATAGGATGATTTATATTACTTTGGGTATATATTCAGTAATGAGATTGCTGGGTCAAATGGTGTTTCTCGTTCTAGGTCTTTGAGGAATGGCCACACTGCCTTTCACAATGGTTGAACTTATTTATGTTTCTACCAACAGTGTAAAAACATTCCTATTTCTCCATAGCCTTGCCAGCATGTGTTGTTTCTTGACTTTTTAATAATTGCCATTCAGACTGGTGTGAGATGATATCTCACTGTGGTTTTGATTTTCATTTCTCTAATGAAGAATGATGCTGATCTTTCTTTTATGTATTTGTTGGTCACATAACTGTCTTCTTTCGAGAAGTGTCTGTTCATGTCCTTTGCCCACTTTTTAATGGATTGTTTGTATTTTTCTTGAAAATTTGTTTAAGTTATTTGTAGATTCTGGATATTAGACCTTTGTCAGATGGATAAACTGAAAAAAATTTTCTCCCATTCTATAGGTCATTTGTTCACTCTTATGATAGTTTATTTTGCTGTGCAGAAGCTATTTACTTTCATTAGATCCCAGTTGTCAATTTTTTCTTTTCCTGCAATTTCTTTTGATGTTTTCATCATGAAATTTTGCCTGTGCCTATGTCCTGAATGGTATCATAAAAATTTTCTTCTAGGGTTCTTACAGTGTTGGGTTTTACATTTAAGTCTTTAATCTGTCTTGAGGTAATTTATGTATAAGGTGTAAGGAAGGGATCCAGTTTTAATTTTTTACATATGACTAGCCAGTTCTCTCAGCACCATTTATTAAATCAGAAATCCTTTCCCCATTGCTTGTTTTTGTCAGGTTTGTTGAAAATCAGATGGTTATAGATGTGTGGTCTTATTTCTGAGATCTCTATTCTGTTCCATTGGTCTATGTGACTGTTTTTGTACCAGTACCATGATGTTTTGGTTACTGTAGTCTTGTAATATAGTTTGAAGTTGGGGTAGCATGCTGTCTTCATCTTTGTTCTTTTTGCTTAGGATTATCTTGGCTACATGGGCTCTTTTTTTGTTTCATATGAATTTTAAAGTAGTTTTTTTCTAATTCTGTGAAGAATGTCAATGGTAGTTTAATGGGAATAGCATTGAGTTTATAAATTACTCTCAGCAAAAGCTGGAAGCATTCCCCTTGAAAATGGGTACAAAACAAGGATGCCCCCTCTCACCTCCCTATTCAACATAATATTGGAAGTTCTGGCTGGGGCAATCAGGCAAGAGAAAGAAATAAAGCATATTTGAATAGGAAGAGAGGAAGTCAAACTGTATCTGTTTGCAGATGACATGATCCTATATCTACAGAACCTCATAGTCTCAGACCAAAAGTTTCTTAAGATGATAAGCAATTTCAGCAAAGTCTCAGGATACAAGGTCTATGTGCAAAAATCACAAGCATTCAACATACCAACCGTAGACAAGCAGAGAGCCAAATCACAAATGAACTCCCTTTCATAATTGCCACGAAGAAAATAAAATATCTAGGCATACAGCTGACAAGGGAAGTGAAGGGCCTCTTCTAGGAGACCTGCAAACCACTTCTCAAGGAAATGAGAGAAGACACAAACAAATGGAAAAGCATTCCATGCTCATGGATAGGAAGAATCAATATCATGAAAATGACCATACTTTTGCTTTTACTTCTCCTCACCAAACTCTCCACCCACCAAGGCATGAAGAAAGGAAGTGCTGTATCCAAGTGAAGCTGAAAGGGATGTGGCAGGGTACAGTCTATCCATAGCAGGCAGACAAGAAGCTTAGGATCAGCAGTGCTGAAGGGAGTTCTTTATGTCCCACCCTCTCTCTTATTTCATGAGAACAACTGGTGGATAAGGGAGAAAAATACACAATTCAAATAATGGAGAAAAAGCTTTATATCTGATACTGCTTTTTTTGTCACAGAAAAGCAAGCTGGTTCTAGTTAACATTTTCCTCCTGTCAACTCACCTCCAAGATCTGCAAAACTGTACAAATATCATTGGTAAAATGTGCTTTGCTGATAGGAAACCATCCTCTTCCTGAAATTAAGGATGGCCATAGAACTACATTCATTCATCTATTCTCTTCTCATTTTGTTTATCTTCTCATAGAATTTACCTAGCACTTTCCTGACAAAAATGTACTTAACCTCTTCTCCAGACCTTCAGCTCTGCTAATGGTGCCTCTTTGCGAAGAGTGTCAAAGTGGTTTCCAGGTTACCTGAGCACTGGATCTCCACACTGATTCCATTGCAATAGGCTATGATAGCAGTCCCATAATCATAATTTATGACCACAAATTTCATTGTCTAGACAGAAATAGTTGACCTATCATTCCTAATCCCATTATTATTCACTTTCCAGATCCATAAACTGTCTAAAAGTGAGTTTAGAAACACCACTAAAGGCTCCCAATAATTAGTTAGAAAGGACTCTATAATGCAAATGTGCATACATTAAAGAAAAAAAGGCCCCTTCTTCAATATATAGGATATGTGAGACTGTAACCTTTGGCATTTATTGAAGTCTCTTTATTTATTAGAAAAAAGCTAATTAGTCTTCCATTATGCAAGAAATGTTTGGTTTCCCACTCACACACAGAAAAATACAGAAACACTAGCAAAGAGACAAAATATCCATTTACTGTATTTGTTTCCTACCCTTAACATGGTTCATGAGCTGGTAGAATAGAATTTTGAGGAGAAACATCAGGGGCTCTTTCCTCTACTCTCATGGCATCCAATTATATTTCACAGTAACCCTGCAGGGCCTGCTTGAAATACTCATGTCTTAATGCCATGCTCATTAACACAGAAAAGACAATGAAAACAGCGACCTTTAAATGTATATCTTTCTAATTGTCTGCTGACAGTCTCTCTTTGCAGCTACACTGTTTGTTTGAGTCAAGCCCAATGATTGAAAAATACTTCAAAGTTCAATTCCCCTGGGACTCTACCAAATGGCTAGCAAAATGTGCTTTAACATTCTTCAGTCTTAGAGGTTTATATCTTGTACCAAAATATTGTTTGACATTTATTGAAATCAAATCAGCTTTGTTTGAAGAGATAGAGGTACAATTACATATCTAATGATATGGGGGGGGCAGCTGCAGGGAAGTGCTGGGTAGAAAAGGGCAGAGTCCCTGGCAAGGGCTTCATCTGCTGACCTGTGCCCAAAGAAGTGAGAACAGGCACTTCTATTTTCCACCCAAATGTTGCATTTTCCAAGGCCATGCCGGCCCACCACACCCTCCTGATTCTCTGCCCATATAAACCCAAGACCTTAGCAGGTACACACACAAGCAGCTGGACATTAAAACCAACAGGCCAGAAGACCAGTAACAGTGGAAGAATGCAACAGAGCAAGAGAGAAGAGGGACGTCTATACGTCCAGAAGATTTCGGCTGGGGGACGGTTGGAGAAGAGTCCGGTCACTGGACAGCCCAACTCCAGGGGAAGACCACCTTCCCACTTCATCCCCCTCTTCCAGCTCCCCATCCATGTTGCTGAGGCCACCTCCACCACTCAATGAAACCTTTCACTCATCCTTCGAGCCCATGTGTGATTCATTCTTTCCGGACACTGGGCAAGAGCTCAGGATATAGACGGCTGTCACACTGGCCCTCTGTCCTTGCAATAAGGCAGAGGATTTATTGAACTGATTAACACACAAGCCACCTGCAGACAGCGAATCTAAAAGAGCTTTCTAACCCATGGCCACTTGGGCTTTAGGAGTCGTAGACACTCATGCCTAGATGCTACGATGGGATGGGAGCTCAGAAGCACTTGCTCCAGCCTCTGCACCTGTCTATCTGCAAGCTCCCGCTTGGGGGTTGAGCTGCAGGGTGACTAAGCATGCCAGTCACACCCTTGTTGCATATCCTGCCAGGGGAATCACAGAAATCTCCCATTTCACTGTGATGTGTCCTGAGAGCAGTAATCATTCTAGTTGAATTAACATAGAGATAATAAAGTCTTCTGACAATTTATAGACGTCAAGGTTATGCCATTTTTGACTGTTATTATGCAAAGGTTTTAAGGCAGCCTCTTTGGCTAATAAGATTAATGTTCTCAGTCAGACAAACTGTAATATATAAAATGAATTCTCTTCAGTACACTTTTAATTGGTACTTTTATGCCAAGTGTTATCATATATTTTATCTTGTTTCCATGACTAATGCAATAAATGTCTATAGTACACATAGTTTAAAAGTTATTTCAAATAGGTTATTTTATTTTGGAAATACACATGTATTATATTTGAAAAATCTATATCAAATTTATTTTTAAAGCATCCTATCAGAAATTTTTCTTTCAGCAGACAAAAATTCAGTAAGTTTTGGAAAAATTTATCAATATAGTTAACAAGCTTCTGTGCTCAATAACAAGGTGCTTTATACTCTGTTCAGAATATATAAATAATTTACCAATGTATAGAATAGGGTAAAATATTTCAAGAATTTTCTAAGGACAGTTAACAAGCAGAGCAACATGTCTGAGACGATTGCAATAAAATTAGAAGCCAGTTAGAATAATCTAAATATCTCTAAATTTCTCAAACCAATGAAATCAAGGAAGACAAATAAAATCACACATAATCTGCAGAGTAAAAGATAGCAAATTCTATCAACTTCCTTATTTACATAAATTTGGAGATAAATGAATACAGAACATCATTGGAGCCTCCCAGAGTGGAGTTAGGGGGAGATTGCACAGAAGAATGAGAAGACGAATGGGTCCCAGCATTGGCAGAAAACACTACCTGAAAGAGCCCCTCGCAGAAAAAGGAAATATTTAGGACAAATATTTAGGAGAAAAGCTGCCCAGAAATCAAAATTAAGGGACTTGGTAGGCATGTGGAACAGAGATGAAGTCTTGGCAAGGCATCACTTCTCAAGAGAGAATGCAGTTTAAAAGGGGGAATGTCCTTTGGAGGCTTAGTGCAAAGGTAAAGATACCATCAAATGGTGGAAGACAACTAAAAAAGCAAATGACATCACAAAATGGGACCAGTCTCTTTGAAAACTTGTGCCATTTATTTAAGTTAGGTTTTATTGAGGTGCAATTTACATGAAGAAAAATTCATTCTGATTATATGTGATTGTTTGATGAAATTTGACAAATCTACAATCATGTGACCTCCTGCCCAAATCACAATTAAGATATAGAATACTTCCATCATCCTGGAAGTTTCCTATGCCTTTTGTGGTCCTTTCCCCAGCTCCTGGCATCCACTGATCTCTTTCTTGTTTCTATAGTTTTGCCTCTTTCGGAACATCATATAAATAAACCATAATATGTAGTCTTTTGAATGTGGCCTTTTTCACTTAGCATAAAGCTTGTGAGATTTGTTTCACTTTAATTGCTAAATAGTAATTCATTGTATGTTTACACCACAATTTGCTTACCTATTCATCAGCTGATGGACATTTGGGTTGTTTGCATGATTATGAATAAGTCACTATAAATAATCACATTTTTTTGGTATGGACATCTGTATTTTTCTTGGGTAAATAAAATGGCAAATTTTATGTGTCAACTTGACTTGGCCACACACACAGTACTGAGCTATTTGGTCGAATGTTATTCTGGGTGTTTCCATGTGGGCATATTTGGATGAAATTAATATTTAAATAAGTAGCTTGAGTACAGCAAATTGTCCTCCCTAATGTGCTTGTACTTCATCCAATCAGCTGAAAGCTTGACTATAACAAAAAAGTCAGCTTCCCTTGAGGAAGAGAGACTCCTCTTGCCTGACTACCTTGGACACAGGAGATTCGCTTTTTCCTACCTTCGGACTGAAACTTTGGTTCTTCCTGGGTCTTAACTCTATCAGCTTTTGGACTGGAACTATACTATTGGCTCTCCTGATTTTAGGCCCTCAGACACAAACTAGAACTAACTCATAGTTTCTCCCAGGTCCTGACATTGCTGATTCCACGTGTAGGTTTTGTGACTTGCCAGTCTGTATAATTGCATAAGCAAATTCCTTATAATAAATCAATCTCTCTCTCTTTACACACACACACACACACACACACACACACACACACACACACACACACACACATCATATTGCTTCTGTTTCTCTGGGAACCCTGATCAATACAATAAGTGAATATTTAACTTTTTAAAAAAACTGCTAAACTGTTTTCCAAAATAGCTGTATGTTTCATTCCCATTCTCTGGGACTTGGTATTGTCCGTTTTTTCCCTTAATACCTGTAGCACTTTGTGGTTTTAATTTGTATTTCCCAGACCACTAACGATGTTTAGCATCCTTTTGCTTCTTTACTTACCATTTGTACATTCATATCTGTTCTTTGATGAGTTATATATTCAAATCTTTTGCCATTTGGGGGATGGGGGGTTATTTTCTTATTATTGAGTTGAGAAAGTTATTTATATAATCTGAATACCAGTTTTTTTATTTCTACAAATTTATGAGATACATGAGAAATTCTGTTACATGTTGATGTAACAAAATTTTTTTACATTTTGATAAAGTTTATCAATTTTGTTTTATGGTTCATGCTTTGTTTCTGTATTATCTATGATATTATTGCCTAAATCAAGATCACAAAGTTTTTCTCCCATATTTTCTTCTAGGTTTGGCCTTACATTTAGCTCTATAACACTTTGAGTTAATTTTTACACATAGTGCAAAGTATATTTCAAGCTTCACTTTTTGCATACAAATATTCAATCATTTCATCACCATTTGTTGAGAGTAATATTATTTTTCTATCGAATTGTCTTGACCTTTTTGTAAAAAATAAATTGATCATGTATATGTGGGCCTAGTTCTAAACTCTCTAGTTTAATCCACAAATTCATATATCTATTCTTTTACTTAATTGTCTTGAGTGCTGTAGCATTAGGTCTTGCAATCAAGTAGTGTAGATTCTCTGAATTCTCTGACTTAGTTTTTCAAAATAGCTCTGGCTATTTGTGGCTATTTTACTTTCAAATATGCACTTTAAGATCAGCTCATTGATTTCTATAAAAGAGCTTGATAAAAGTATGATTTGTATTCCACTGAATATTTAGATAATTTGGGATCAATTGACATTTTAACCATATTCAATATTCCATGAATATAGTATCTCTGTCGATTTTTTAAAATTGCTTCCCATTCTCTCATCAATGTGTTTTCAGTTCTCGTCACAAAAATCTTGTACATATTTTATTAGATTTAGTCTTAAAATATGAACTACTTAGTTTACGTTTTGGTGTTATTATGACTATTGCTGTTTTAAAATTTTCAACCTCCAATTATTAATTACAGTGTACAGAAATAATATGACTTATTGTACCTTGAGTATGTATCCTGAAATTTTAGTATATCATTTCCCCCTCTTTTAAACAGCACCTAGTTGTCCCTTTATAAGAAGGTACTTTTAAACTAAAAATGCAATAAGCTTCTCAAATCCTTCTCTGCTTTCCACAGAATCACTTTTTATTGCTGAATGAGGGAAAATTCAACTTACTTTAAAAGTTATTATAAGGATGGTGAGACTACCAGAATGACAGAGTAAGGAGATTGGTGGATCTTCTCCATCGCAAAAATAATAATAATAATTTAAATTGTATAAATTATTCAAAAAAAATTATTTAAAGTATCTGGAAATTGTTCTAGAGGCATATAGCCAATGGATAAACATTTATTCATGTATTCCTACCAAATCTTAATAATAGCAAATTTTTTGGCATTTCAGCCACAACCTGCTCCACCTCCAACCCAAGTTCTGTATTATGAAAACTCTATACGTGCAGCCAGAAGACAAGGGCTTTCTTACCTTGTTGCTCCCAGTATGGAACTATAGTTGATATTAGGAGGGGCAGGTTTCTGGCATTTTTCATCTCTGTCAAATCTGTATTGCATAAGTTCTATCTAGGCACCTGTGGCTGAGCAGACCAGATCTACCCTTCCCCAACTCAATTGCTAATCATAGGACAGAAGCTCTATCAAAGAATACTGGGCCTTTAAATCACCAACGCAACAACTGGTTAGGCAGTTGGAGGTTCCACCTTGCAAAAGGTAACCCAAGAAGGCTGAGGCTGCTACCTCTTCCTGTGCCAACTTGTAGAGTAGTGATGTCACTCTGGGAAAAGGAGGCCCCCACTTTCAAATCTGCTGCACTGTTTTAAGGGTTCTTCCTAGGGAGGAAGGGAAGATCATAAAGCTAAAGAGTTCTATAGTTATTGCTGAAGAGACTGAACTTTTGGGATTAGAATGAGGACAAGTACATGTTTAAGGACTTTGCTGAAAACAAAACAAACTTTGAAGGAAAGCAATTAACAGGAGTTGGTAGTTCTATAATGCAACAAAGTCAGTGGGCAGCCAGATGCCTTATGGAGAGAACCAAGGAAACAGCAATTAAGAATACTCTTGGGATCACAGTCACCTCTGAGGGTTGGAAAAACCGTGCATCTAAGAGGTTATCCCAGCTCTGGAGCAATCAGAACAGAAGACAGAACAAACTTGAAAGCACTTTCCAAGCCATACACAGACACATCAACACAGGGTAGAAGCTTCACTGGCACAAGCTTCTTAAACACAATCTCTGATGACCAAACATTTACTGAAAAATATGCTACTCTGACACTGGTATGACTCTGAGGAAACTACACTTAAAAATGACATGACAGTCACCTCTGGCAGTCTGGAAGGTTGTGTGTATGCTGATAACTGTCGCCTCTCAGAAATAATCAGCGAGGGAACTTCCAAGTTACTAGTCCCTACCTGAACATGGAGCAGAAACCAAAATTTTTTCACTGTGATCATAACCTCCAAGCTACACACACATCCAATGGTGAAAGATAAATGTCTAGTAGTAAAAGGCTAAGGAGGCTTAAGCACAACATTCAGCCAATAAATAACTTCTACTGACTTGTAGTGGCCACTGGTTGCCAGGCTAACACAAAATAAGGAAAAACAATTTGAGCACACTATAGGAGAAACAGAGTCTGTAGAATTAACTCAGCCAGGTCATTAAACAAAGAATCAAATGACCAGGCAAACAACCACCACTTCCAGAGATGTTTAGTACCCAAAGACTTTTTGTTGTTGTTGTTTGTTTGTTGCTGTTGTTGTTGTTTTGAGTTTCGCTCAAAGTTTCACTCTTATCACCCAGGCTGGAGTGCAATGGCATAGTCTAGGCTCACTGCAATCTCCACTTCCCAGGTTCAAATGATCATCCTGCCTCAGCCTCCTATCTGAGATTACAGGCGCCCTCCACCATGCCTTGCTAATTTTTGTATTTTTAGTACAGACAGGGTTTCACCATGTTGGCCAGGTTGGTCTCGAACTCCTGACCTCAGGTGATCTGCCCACCTTGACCTCCCAAAGTGCTGGGATTATAGGCATGAGCCACCGTGCCTAGCCTCCAAAGTTTCTATAATATATCAATATATTAACTATAGTGTATAGTTTTCAAGAAAAATGTGAGATATAAAAATTAAAAACAGAGAAAACTATAAGACATATGCAGGAAAACAAACAACATGGGAAAGAAAGAAAAAGAAAAAAGAAACTCAGGCAGTTGAAACTGCTTTTGAGGGATTCTAGATGGTACAATAAGCAGACAAAGACTTCAAAAGAGCTATTGTAAATGTGTCCAAAGAAATAAGGGAACAAGGCTTTAAAAACTGAAGAAAGTTATAATAAAATGTCTTATAAAATAAACAACATAGATAGATGGTACTAAAAAGAATCAAACAGAAGCTCTGGAGTTGAAAAATTATAATATGTGAAATAAAAAAATTACTATGGGATAAAGTTTCTATATTTTTCTAGAATTAGGTTAGTAGAAACCTGAAATAGGTTTGAGCTAGTAGAAGAGGCATCATGGAACTTGAAGACAGAGCAGTAAAGATTATTCAATCTGAAGAAAACAGAGGGAAAAAAAGAATGAGGCCAGGCATGGTGGCTTACGCCTGTAATCCCAAAACGTTGGGAGGCTGAGGCAGGTGGATCACAAGGTCAGGAGCTCAAGAGCAGCCTGGCCAACATGGGGAAACTGTGTCTCTACTTAAAATACAAAAATTAGCTGGGCATGGTGGCACATGCCTCTAATCCCAGCTACTTGGGAGGCTGAGACAGGAGAATTTCTTGAACTGGGATCCGGGAGACAGAGTTTGCAGTAAGCCAAGATGTTACCACTGTACTCCAGCTTGGGCAACAGAGCAAAACTCCATCTCAAAAAAAAAAAGGAATGAATAAAAATAAAGAGCCTCAGAGAAATGAAATGTGGAACATAACTAAATGTACATTAAAATATGTATGAGAAGGAGAGGAGAGACAGGAAGGGACAGAAAAAGGAAATCAAATATATAATGACTCAAAATCTTCGAAATTTGATGAAACACATTAATTTACTCATCTACCAAGCTGGATGAGTTCTAAGTAAAATGAAAAGCAAAAAGGTTTAAATCCAGACATATTATAATCAAAATATTGAAAGCTAAGAACAAAGGGAAAATTTTGAAGGTGGAAAGAGAAAAATAATTTATCACATACAAATGAACCTCAATAAGATTAACAGCTGATTTTTCAACAGAAAAAAATGGAGGCCAGAAGGCAGTAGAACAACATATTCAAAAAGCTGAAAATAAAAATGTATTAACTAAGAATTTAATACTCTGCAAATCTATCTTTCAAAAAAAGTGAATGAATTCACAATAGCAAATGCATGGAATTCACAATAGCAAATGCATGGAATCAACTTAGATGCCCCTCAACAGTAGATTGGATAAACAAAATGCAGGACATATATAACATGGAATACTACACAGCCATACAAAAGAATGAAATCTTGTCATTTGCAGCAAGAAACATGGATGCAGCTGGGAGGCACTATCCTAAGCAAATTAACACAGGAACAGAAAACTAAATATGATATGTTCTCACTTATAAATGGAAGCTAAGCATTAAGTACACATTGGACATAAAGATGGGAATAATAAACACTGAAGACTAACCAGAGTGGGGACAAAAGAAGGTGGTAAAAGCTGAAAAACTACCTATTGGGTACTATGCTCACTACCTGTGTGATGGGATCATTTGTACCCCACACCTCAGCATTACAAGATACACTCACGTAACAAACTTGCACATGTACCCCCAGAATCTAAAATAAAAGATAAAATTATGTTTTAAAAAAGGAAGTGAAATAAATACATTCCCAGTTAAAAACAAACAAATTTTAAAAACCTTGAGAATTTTTTGCTAGCAGACCTGCTTTACAAGAAATACTAGACCGTAGACAGTATTTCTAGCTCTCCTAGCAAAACAAGTTACAATTATATAGATAATTATAAAAGAAATTATAACTGCATATTTGTACAGGTGCAAAAAACAACCTGAAAATAAAGTGAATAAAACAATTTCATTTATAATAGCACCCCTTTTAGGTACCAACAAAAGAAGTGCAAGATTTATACATTAAAAATTGCAAAAACTGTTAAAAAAAATGGAGAATATTTAAACAAATCAAAACACATTCCATATTTCTGGATAGTAAGACTAAATATTGTTAAGATGACAATACTCAACAAATGTATCTACAGTCTCAACAAAAATCCCTTTCTAAATCCTACCTGGCTTTTTTGCAGAATTTGGCAAGGTGATCCTAGAATTCATATGCAAATGCAAGGGATCCAAATTAGTCAAAACAGCTATGAAAAATAATTACAAAGTTGGAGAAATCACATTTCCCAATTTTGAATCTTGCCTCAAAGCTGTTATACTCAAGACAGTGTCATACTGGTGTAAGGACAAACATTGATTAATAGAACAGAATTGAAAGTCCATAAATAAACCCACAAGTCCATAAATATTTATGGCTAACAGATTTTACAAAAAAATATCAAGACAACTTAATTGGAAAGTATAGTGTTTTCAACAAGTAGTGCTGGCACAAGCATATGCAAAAAATAAAAAATAAAGATAGACCCCGATCTCACACCATACACAAAAATTAACTCTAAATGAACCGAAGATCTAAATGTAGAGCCAAAACTACAAAACTCTTAGGGGAAGACATAGGGGTAAATCTTCATGACCTTGAGTTAAGCAGTGTTTTCTTAGCTGCAACACAAAAGGAGTAATGAAAGAGAAATTTTTTAATTAGACTTCATCAAAAGTATAAGATTTTGTGCTACAAATTTTGTTGTCAGAAAAGTTAAAAGAAAATACATAGAAGCGGAGAAAATATTTACAAATCATGTATTTGGTAAGGAACTGTTAGAATATATAAAGAACTCTTACAACTCAGTAGTAAGACAAAAAAACAAAAACAAACAAAAAAAACCTAAAAGTGGGCAAAGGATATGAAGAAACATTTCATTAAAAAAAATAATAAAGATATGCAAATGGCCAGTAAGCATATGAAGAGATTCTCAACATTATTTATCATTAGGAAAATGCAAATCAAAACCATGAGATACCACTTCACACTAATAGAATACGATAATTTTTAAAAGACAGATAAGTGTTAGTGAAGGTGAGGATGAATCTTTGTGCACTGCTGTGTGAATGTAAAAGAGTACAGACATTAAAAAAAAAAAAAAAGTGGCAAATCTTCAAATTGGAGATAAACATGGAATTACCACATGACCAGCAATTCCACTCCCTGGTATATGCCCACAAAAATAAAAAACACATGTCCACTTAAAACTTGCACAAAAATATTCACAACAGCATTATTCATAACAATCAAAAAGTAAGACAATCAATTGTTTATCAACAGATGAAAAGAGAAATTCAATGTGATTTATTTATACAATTAAATATTATTCAGGGATAAAGAGGAATAAAATACAGCTATATAAATAAATAAATTTTATGTATGAGAGAATACATGAATCTGAAATTAACCATGTCAGAAATTGAGTAACAGAAAGGATTTGAAACAAGACCTGATTCAACTCAATAAAGAAATGAATGAAAAAAGACAAAATTATTTTGTAAATGAAGGCTTTTTGTTATATTTCCCATAGTATTTCATGTTTTTTCATATTGTTGCAAATAGTAGCCTCAAAATAATTATTTTCTAATTTTCGTTGGTGTATTAGTCATTCTCACACTGCTATAAAGAAATACCTGAGACTGGGTAATTTATAAAGAAAAGAGGTTTAATCGGCTCATGGTTCTGCTGGCTGCATAGAGAACATGGCAACATCTGCTTCTGGGAAGGCCTCAAGGAGCTTTCACTCATAGCAGAAGGCAAAGTGAGAGCAGATGTCTTACATGGCAGGAGTGGGACCAAGTTAGGAAGTGGGAGAGGTGAGGTGCTACACACTTTTAAAACAACCAAATCTCATGATAAGTCACTCACTACCATAAGACTAGCACTGAGGGGCTGGTACTAAACCATTCATGAGAACCCTACCCCCATGATCCAATCACCTTCACCAGGCCTCACTTCCAACCTCAGTGAGGACACAGATACAAATCATATTACTTTAGATATAAATGTAAATAATTTTTATATATAGACCTTATGTCTAGTGATATTGCTAAATGCATTTATTAAATTGTCTACAGATTATTTTGAATTTTAAATGCACATAATTATTTTGTTGGCAAACCCTGAGAGTTTTACTTCTTCCTATACAAACCTCATGAATTTTGTTTTCATTTTTTCCTCACTGCAAAATTTTGTGACTGGTACAATGTAACAAAAAAAAAAAAATAAGTGCAAATAGCAGAAATGGTTGCTCATTGTGAATCTCAGGGAAAAAGCACTTAATGTTTTGCCATTATGATAATTTTTATGTATGATATTATTAAACATTGTTTTTCAGTTTAGGAAGTTCTCTTCTATTCCTAATTTGCTTTTTTCTTTTGAATTTTTATTTTATATTTTTTATTTTATTTTATAGTTTTAAATCTTCATGGGATACACATGTAGATTTGTTATATGGGTGAATAGCGTGTCACAGGGGCTTATCATTATTTTGTCACCCAGGTAATGAGCATAATACCCAATAGGTAGTTTTTAAATACTCACTCTCATCCCACCCTCTGCCATCTAGTAGTCTCTGGTGTTAACTTCTTTGCATTCATTTGTATTCAATGTTTAGCTCCCACTTGTAAGTGAGCACATGCAGTATTTGGTTTTCTGTTCCTGCATTATTTCCCTTAGGATAGTGGTCTCCAGCTTCACAGCTTCATCCTTGTTGCTGCAAAGATCATGATTTAATTTTTTTTATGGCTGCATAGTATTCTGTAGTGTGTGTGTGTGTGTGTGTGTGTGTGTGTGTGTGTGTGTGTTTGTGTGTGTGTGTGTGTGTGATTCTTTATCCAGTCCACCACTGAAAAGCATTTAGGTAAATTCCATATTTTGCTATTGTGAATAGTGCTATGATGAACTTACACAGTTATGTGTCTTTACTGTAGAATAATTTATATTCCTTTTGGTATATACCCAGTAATGGGATGGCTGGGTCGAATGGTAGTTCTGTTTTAGATTCTTTCAGAAATCTTCAAACTGCTTTCCACAGTGACTGAAATATTTACATTCCCACCAACAGTGTTTCAGCTTTCCTTTTTTTCTGCAGCCTCACCAGCATCTGTAGTTTTTTTTAACTTTTTAATAATAGCCATTCTGACCAGTATGAAATTGTATCTCATTACGGTTTTGATTTAAATTTCTTTAATGATTAGTGATGTTGAGGATTTTTCTCATATACCTGTTGACCATTTGTTTGTCTTCTTTTGAGAAGTGTCTGTTCATGTCCCTTGTCCATTTTTAATAGGGTTGTTTGGTTTTTGCTTGTTAGTTAAGTTCTTTATCAATTCAGGTTATTAGACTTTTGTTGGATGCATAGCTCGCAAATATTTTCTCCCATTGTGTAGATTGTCTGTTTATTATGTTGATAGTTCCCTTTGCTGTGCAGAAGCTCTTTAGTTTAATTAGATCTCATTTGCCAATTGTTAGTTTTGTCACGGTTGCTTTTGGAGTCTTCATCATGAAATATTTGCCAAGGCCTATATCCAGAATGATATTTCCTAGGGTTTATTCTAGGATTTTTGTAGTTTTAGGTTTTACATCTAAGTCTTTAATCAATCTTGAGTTGATTTTGTATATGATAATAGGAAAGGGTTCAGTTTAATCCTTCTGCACATGGCTAGCCAGTTATGCCAGAACCATTTATTAAATAAGGAGTCCTTTCCTTATTCTTGTTATTGCTGTCTTTATGGAAGATCAGACGGTTGTAGATATACATCTTTATCTCCAAGTTCTCTATTCAGTTCATTTGCTGTATGTGTCTGTTTTTGTGCTAGGGCAATGCTGTTTTACTGTAGCCTTGTGGTATTGTTTGAAATTGGGTAATGTGATATCTTTGACTCTGTTCATTTTGCTTTGGATTGCTTAGGCTATTGGGCTCTTTTGGTATTCCATATAAATTTTATAATAGTTTTTTTTTTCTAATTCTGTAACGAATGTCATGGTAGTTTGATAGGAATGGTATTCAATCTGTAAATTGCTTTGGGTAGTATGGCCATTTCATTTTAATAATATTGATTCTTCCTATCTATGAGCATGGAATATCTTTCCATTTGTTTGTGTTTTCTCTGATTTCTTTCAGCAGCATTTTGTAATTCCTATTGCAAAGAATTTTCACCTCCATGATTAGCTGTATACCTAGGTATTTTATTTTTTCCTGTGATTATTGGGATTGAGATTGTGTTCTTGATTTGACACTCACCTCTTATGTTATGGGTATATAGATATGCTACTAATTTTTTTACATTGATTTTGTATCTAAAATTTTGCTGAAGTTGTTTATCAAGTCTAGGAACATTGGGCAGACACTGTGAGGTTTTCTAGGTATAAAATTATATCATCTGCAAAGAAAGAGATAATTTGACTTCCTCTTTTCCTAGTTGAATGCTTTTCATTTCTTTCTCTTGCTTGATTGCTCTAACTAGGAAGTCCAGTACTATGTTGAGTGGTGAAAGTGCACATCCTTGTCTTGTTCCAGTTCTCAAAAAAAAATGCTTTTGCCCATTCAGTATGATATTGACTGTGAGCCATAGATGGCTCTTATTTTTCTAAGGTATATTTCTTTGACACCTATTTTCTTGAGGTTTTTACATAAAGGGATGTTGAATTTTGTCAAAAGGATTCCCTGCATCTATTCAGATGTTCATGTTGTTTTTGTTTTTAGTTCTGTTTATGTGATAAATCAAATTTATTAATTTGCATATGTTGAATCAACCTTGCACCCCAAGAATAAAGCCCAAATGATCATGGTAAATTAACTTTTTGATGTGCTGCTGGATTTTGTTTTCTTGCATTTTGTTGAGGATTTTTGAATCTATGTTCATCAAGAATATTGGCCTGAAGATTTTTTTCATTGTGTTACTGCTAGGTTTGGGTATCAGAATGATGCTGCCCTCATAGAATGTTAAGGAGGAGTCTCTTCTCCTCAATTTTTTTGGAATCGTTTTAGTATGATTCAGTATTGTTACCAGCTCTTCTTTATATGTCTGGTGGAATTCAGCCATGAATCCATCTAGTCTAGAGTTTTTCTGGTTGATAGGCTTTTTATTAGTGATTCAATTTTGAAATTGGTTATCGGTCTATTCAGGGTTTCAATTTCTTTCTGGCTCAATATTGGAAGGTACTATTTCTTTATCCATTTCTTTTAGGTTTTCTGTATCATGTGCATAGAGGTGTTCATATTAATCTCTGAAGTCTTTTGTATTTATATGGTGTCAATGGTAATGTCCCCTTTGTAATTTCTGATTGTGTGTATTTGTGTATTATCTTATTCTTCATTAGTCTAGCTAGCAGTCTATCAATCTTATCTATTCTTTTAAAGAACTAATGTTTTGTTTCATTGATCTTTTGTATGTTTTTTGCATCTAAATTTCATTCAGTTCTGCTCTGATTTGATTATTTCTTTCCTTTCAGTAGCTTCGGGTTGGTTTGCTCTAGTTCCTGTAGCTATGATGTTAGCTTGTTGATATGGGATCTTTCTTACTTTTTGACGTGGACATTTAGTGCTATAAACTTTCACTGCTATAAACTTAACACTGCTTTAGCTGTGTCCCAGAAATTCTCGTATTTTGTATCTTTGTTTTCACTAATTTCAAAGAACTTCCTAATTTCTGCCTTACTTCCATTGTTTACCCAAAACTCATTTATTAGCAGGTCATTAAATTTTCATGTAATGATAGGGTTTTGAGAAATCTTCTTAGCATTGGTTTCTATTTTTATTGTGCTGTGGTCCAAGAGTATGGGTGGTGTAATTTTGTTTTGTTTTGTTTTGTTTTTAATTTGTTAAGAATTGCTTTATTCAGAGTTTGGTCAATATTAGAGTATGTGCCATGTTCAGATGAGAACAATGTGTATTCTGTTCTTGTTGGATAAATTGTTCCATAGATGTTTGTTAGGTCCATTAGGTCAAATGTCACATTTAGGTCCCAAATATCCCTGTTAGTTTCCTGCCTCAATTACCTGTTTAATGCTGTCAGTGTGGTGTTGGAAATCTCCATTATTTTGTAGTTATCTGATTCTCTCCATACATCTCTAAGAGCTTGCTTTATGAATCCGGGCTATCTGATTTTGGGCGCATATATTTTTAGGATGGTAAAGTCTTCTTGTTGGATTGATCCCTTTACATTATACAGTGTCCTGCTTTCATTGATTTAAAGTCTATTTTGTCTGAAATTAGAGTAGCAACCCCTGTTCTTCCCTCTTTTTAATTTGCTTGGTAGATTTTTCTCCATCCCTTTAATTTGTGCCTATGAGTATCACTGCATGTGAGATGGGTCTCTTGAAGATGGCATGTAGTTGGGTCGTACTTCTTTTCCCAACTTACCACTCTACCCTGTGTCATTTAAATGGGGCATTTAGCCTGTTTATGTTCAGGGTTATTATTGACATACGTGGATTTGATCCTGTTATCGTTTTGTTAGCTGGTTGTTATGTGGACTGGATTGTGTAGTTGCTTTCTACTGTCAATGGTCAATGTATTTAAGTATGTTTTTGTGGTGGCTTGTAATGGCCTTTCATTTCCATATTTAGCACTCCTTTGAGGACCTCTCATAAAGTAGGTCTTTTGGTCATGAATTACTTTAGCGTTTGCTTGAAACAAAGGATTTTGTTTTTTCTTGTTTATGAAGCTTAGTTTAGATGAGTAAGAAATTCCTGGTTGGAATTTCTTTTCTTTAAAGATGCTGAACATAGACCCTCAATGTCTTCTGTCTTGTTGGGCTTCTGCTGAAAAGTCCACAGTTAGTCTGATGAGGTTCTTTTGGTAGGTGACATACCCCTTTTCTGTAGACGCCATTAATGTTTTTTCTTTCATGTTGATTTTGGAGAATCTGGTGACTATGTATCTTGGGATGGTCATCTTATATAGTATCTCAAAAGGGTTATTTGAATTTCCTGAATTTGAATGTTGACCTCTCTAGTGAGGTTGGGAAATTTCATGGATAGTATCCTCAAATATGTTTTCCAAATTGCTTGCTTTCTCTTCCTGTTTTTTAGGGATGCCAAAGAGTCATAAATTTTGTCTCTTTGCATAATCCCAAGTTTTTCAGATATTTTATTTATGTTTTTAATACTTTCTTCTCAATTTTATTTGAGTTGATTTAATAATTAGTCTTTAGGCTCTGAGATATTTTTCCTCAGCTTGATCTATTCTGCTGTTAATACTTTTGTTTGTATTATAAAATTCTTACAGTGAGTTTTTCAACTCTACCAGATCAGTTCAATTCTTTCTTAAAATGGCTCTTGTATCATTTTACTGAATTCTTTGGATTGGGTTTCAACTTTCCCCTGAATCTCAATGATCACCATTGCCATCTAGATTCTGAATTCTAAGTCCATCATTTCAGCCATTTCAGCCTGATTAAAAATGATTGCTGCCTGTAAAGGTTTTCTCCTCATTAAAAAGTCAGGAAACAACAGATGTTGGAGAGAATGCAGAGAAATAGAAATACTTTTACACTTTTGATCCAGGGTAAATTAATTCAACCATTGTGAAAGACAGTGTGGAAATTCCCCAAGGATCTAGAACCAGAAATATCATTTGACCCAGCAATCTCATTACTGGGTATATGCCCAAAGGATTATAAATCATTTTACTATAAAGACACACATGTATACGTATGTTTATTGCAGCACTATTCACAATAGCAAAGACTTAGAACCAGCCAAAATGCCCATCAAAAATAGACTGGATAAAGAAAATGTAGTACATATACACCATGGTATAATGTGTAGCCATAAAAAAGAATGAGTTCATGTTGTTTGCAGGGATAGATTAAGCTAGAAACCATCATTCTCAGCAAAAAAAACAAGAACAGAAAACCAAACACCACATGTTCTCACTTATAAGTGGGAGTTGAACAACGAGAACACATGGACACAGGAAGGGGAACATTACACACTGGGGCCTGTCAAGGGGTGGGGGGCTAGTGGAGGGTTAGCATTAGGAGAAATACCTAATGTAGACAATGGGCTGATGGGTACAGCAAGCCACCATGGTACGTGCATACCTATGTAACAAACCTGTACGTTCTGCACATGTATCCCAGAACTTAAAGTATAAAAAAACAAAAAACAACAACAACAAAAAAAAACTATTGCTGGGTAGCTAGTGCTAGTTTGGAAGTAAGAAGATGTTCTGGCTTTTTGAGTTGCCTGCATGCTCTGACTCTGAGGAGCTAGGACCTGGCTTACAGGAAGAGCCAAGGTATTTCCAAGTTGCTGGCAACAACACTCTGATGAGGGTTTCAGCAAAAGCACATCATTGTGTTGGTGAGGTCCACATGTGCACACATGCCACCACAATGGTGGGGGAAGGCTACAGGCAAGTATGTGCTATCAAAGCAGTGGGGGAGACTGTGAATGTGTATACATTGGTAGGGGCCTATTTGCTGAAGCTCCTTGATGGTTAGGGTCTGCCAGCAGAAGAGGTGTGGCAGTGGCCACCAGGAAGTGCCCTGTTTGGGCATCTGAGCTGCACTGTATGGAAGTACTATCAGGAAGGGATCACAGGAGAGGCTGGCAGACAGGGGAGCATTCAGATAGGACTGGCTTTATCCCACAGGCAAGACAACCCTACTCTGTTCAGACCCAACAGTCAGCAGAGGCCAAAACCATCTAGAGGAGCATGGTGAGTCTTGGGGGATGGGCATTTCTAGCCATGCTTTACCGCAACAGCCAAATCCTCTGGACTCTGCAGAGGGTGGAGTCTTGTTCCTGCTACCTGTCCAAGCAGCTCTCTCTGCAAGTTGAAATGGCCATGGGGATTGTGAGGTCTTCTGCAACTAGGATTCCAAAAGTCCATGGTGAGAGGGGGTCCCTCCTTGCCTATTAACTCACTTTTTACCCACAACCTGTTTGGCACCAGGAATGAGTCCTGGAGCTTGGCAGCCCCATACAGGGTTCCCAGCTTCCTGCCTCTTCAGCCTGGGTCTGTTTCCTCTTTGCATTTACTCTCAAGACTTCCTTCCAAAGATCTGCCTGGAGTGTGCTGGCCTTCTTGACGGTCTGCTCTCTTAGTGGGAGATGTTCTTCCTGGTGGCATCTAGTCAGCCCATCTTGTCTCCCTCTGAGATTTTATTTTTAATCATAAAAGGATGTTAATATTATGAAATAGTTTTCTGGTACCTACTGACTTAATCATATAAGTTAATTCATAATTACATTTATCTTGAGTGTTAAATCATCCTTAAATTCCTGGAATAAACCCATTTTGTAGTAATGTATTTTCTTCTTACATACCACTGCATTCTATTTGCTAAATAATTCTTTATGATTTTGTATCTAAATCAGTAGATTTCACAAGAACCTGTTGTCTTTAAAGTGTTGGAAAGTATTTGTTCTTTTTATACTCTCTGGAAGATTTTGCATAACTTATTTCTTACATAGAAAAATTCACTTTTAAAGTCCACTATAAATAGACTTCTGTGTGTGAAAGAAGATTTTAAAACAATGTTCAAATTCTTTAATTAGCATTAGACTTTAAGTATCATTTATTTCTTCTTTTATAAATTTTGGTATAATATGTTTTATTAAGCTATCCATTTCATTCAAATTAGCATGCTTATTGGCATGTATTTGTTCATAATGTCCTCTTTTAATCTGTTAAAAGTCTCTAAGAGTGTAGTAGCATCTTTGTTTCTATTTTGTTATTGGTAGTTTGTGGTTTCTATACATTTTCCTTCATTAATTTTGTAGAAATTTATCAATTTTATAAATATTTTTAAGAACCAATTATTTCTTTCTATTTTATATCTATTTTCTATTTTATTGATTTTTGATCCATTTTTTACTGTTTCCTTCCTTCTACTTCTTTGGTTTTGATTTGCTCTTTATTTTCTAGCAATACATTTTGCTTTTTGTTTTTTTAAGTATTTCTATGCCAACTTTTTAAAGTAGAGCATTTTTGACATATATTATTTTATAGTCTTTTAATTTCAACTTGTTTATATTTACATAAATATTGTACCTTTTATAAGCACCATATAATTTTATTTGTTATTTATTTGTTATCATTATCTTGTCTAAGAATCTTAGAGTATTTGGAGTATTTGGTCAGTTTGCATTTAATTACTTATATGTTTGAATTTGTATCTACAATCTTATCCTTTGTTTTCTCTATGTATCAGGGGCAAGTCAGGAGGCAGAAACCACACAAATAATTTTAACAAGTATATAAAAATTATTAACTAGTAAAAGATAGGTGGGGGAGGCTGAAAGACACCCACCCAAAACTATTCAAATGTTAATTTCTTGAACCTGTTAATATGTTACTTTCTATGACAATAAGGATGTTGCAGAGATGCTTAAGTTAAAGATCTTGAGAAAATTATCTTGATTATCTAGATGGCCTCAATATAATCACAAGGGTTCTTACAAGGGGAGGAAGGAGGCAGGAGAGTCAGAGGAGATTCAATGAAAAAATTAGGGTCATAGTCAGAAATTTGAAGATGTCATTCTTCTGGTTTTGAATATGGAAGACGAGGTCATGAGCTACGGAATGTAGGCAGCCTTTAAAAGCTGGAAAAGGCAAAGGAATGCTCTCCTTTTGATTCTCCAAATGCAATGTAGTTCTGCTAACACATCGATTTTAGCCCAGTGAAATGCATTTTGGATTTTTGTCCTACAGAACTATAAAATAGTAGATTTGTGTTACTTTTGCTTTTTTACATGGAGTCTCACTCTGTCTCCTGGCTGGAGTACAGTGGCGTGATCTCTGCTCACTGCAACCCCCACCTCCGGGGTTCAAGTGATTCTCCTGCCTCAGCCTCCCAACTAGCTGGGACTACAGGTGTGTGCCACGATGCCCAGCTAATTTTTGTATTTTTAGTAGAAATGGGGTTTCACTATTTTGGCCAGGATGGTCTCGATCTGTTGACCTCAAGATCTGTTCACGTCGACCTCCCAAAGTGCTGGGATTACAGGCGTGAGCCACCGCATCTGGCCTTTGTTACTTTTAAGTCACTAAATTTGTGGTATTTTGTTACACCAACAACAGGTAACACATTTATTAGCTAGCCTAACCACTAATTAGGCAAGAGACATTCTAAGGACTTTCAAAACAGCAAAGTAGGGAGCAGCTGCTACCTCTAGGGATAAGAGTGAGTACCCAAGAAAACAAATATTTCCTGTAGTTATTTTTTAAATTTTCTCTACTTATTTGGGTTTTGGTTACCTTACTGTGATGTGCTCTAATGTGGTTTATTTGTATATATTTCATTTTGGGTTTGCTGAGCTTATTGAATCTATGATTTATGTCTTTCCACATATTTGAAAAATGTTTGGTCTTTATATCCTAATGTATTACTTCTTCCCATGTTCTCTTACTTAAACCATATCTATATCATGCTAGATCTTTCAACTGCCTTGTATTTATGTATGACACTCTTTTATGTTTTATATTTTCTTTTCTTTTTCTTTGGTTTAGGTTGTATATTTTCTTTTCTTTTTTATTATACTTTAAGTTCTGGAGTACATGTGCAGATCATGCAGGATTGTTACATAGGTACACACATGCCATGATAGTTTGCTGCATCCATGCCCCTGTCATCTACTTTAGGTATTTCTCCTAATGTTACCCCTCCCAAATCCCTCCCTGCTATTCCTCCCCTACCCCCTCACCCCCCAACAGGCCCTGGTGTGTGACGCTCCCCTCCCTGTGTCCATGTGTTTCCATTGCTCAACTCCCACTTATAATTGAGAACATGTGGTATTCGGTTTTCTGTTTTTTTGTCAGTTTGCTGAGAATGATGGTTTCAAGCTTCATCCATGTCCCTGCAAAAGACATTAACTCATTCATTTTTATGGCTGCATAGTATTCCATGATGTATATGTGCCACATTTTATTTATCCAGTCTATCATTGATGGGCATTTGGGTTGGTTCCAAGCCTTTGCTATTGTGAACAGTGCTGCAATGAACATACGTTTGCATGTGTCTTTATAATAGAAAGACTTATAATCTTGGGGGTATATGCCCAGTAATAGGATTGCTGGATCAAATGGTATTTCTAGTTCTAGATCCTTGAAGAATCACTACACTGTCTTTCACAATGGTTGAACTAATTTACACTCCCACCAACAGAGTAAAATTGTTCCTGTTTCTCCACATCTTCTCCAGCAGCTGTTGTCTCCTGATTTTTAAATGATCAGCATTCTAATTGGCATGAGGTGATATCTCAATGTGGTTTTGATTTGCATTTCTCTAATGACCAGGTTGTATATTTTCAATTGCACCCATCTCCCAGTTTCCTACTCCTAGCTTTACTTGTCCCCAATCTATTGAATGCTTTTTAAGGTAAGTAATATTTTAGTTTTAGAATATTCATTTGATTCCTAAAAATGTAAATTCCATTTGACTCTTAAAATTCTCCTTCTTTGCATTCACTTGGTCCAATGTTTGCTCTATTCTACTGAACGTGTTAATCATAGTTATTTTAAACTTGTTATCTGTTAACTGTAATAATACTGTGGCTCCGATTTCATTTCCTTTTTTTTCCTCTTGATTATGGGTCATATGGACATGACTCTTCACATTCCTGGTGACTTTAGATTGAATGAATGTTAGACATTGTATATTAAAACAGGAGATGTATTCTTCTGTTCTCATGCTGCTAATAAAGACATATCCCATACTGGGTAATTTATAAAGTAAAGAAGTTTAATTGACTTACAGTTTCTCATGGCTGGGGAGGCTTCACAATCATGGCAGAAGGCAAATGAGAAGTCATGTTTTACATGATGGCAGGAAAAGAAAGAGCTCATGTAGGGGAATTCCCCTTTATAAAAACATTAGATCTCGTGAGACTTACTATCACGAGAACAGCATGGGAAAGAACTGCCCCCATGATTAAATTACCTCCCACCAGGTCCCTTTCATGACAGGCAGGAATTATGAAAGCTACAATTCAAGATGAGATTTGGGTGGGAACACAGCCAAACAATATGAGGAGAGATTCAAAATGATGTTGTCTTCCAACAGAGATGATTTACTCTTTTTTCTGGTAGGCTGATATGGTTGGAAGTTTGGTTGAAGATTAATTCAATTCAGTCCACCATTTTCCCCCTTTTCTTGTGTCTCCAGTATTGCCACTACAAACCTGAGCAACCACAAAAGTATGTGCTGGTTTCTCTGTGCCCTAGCATTGGATTGCTGTGGCCAAACCTTGTTCCCAGTTTCTATCTTTGGGTATAGACCCAGTAATGGAATTGCTAGGTCAAATGGAATTTCTATTTCTAGGTCCTTGAGGAAGCTCCACACTGTCCTCCACAATGGTTGAACTAGTTTACACTCCCACCAGCAGTGTAAAAGTGTTCCTATTTCTCCACATCCTCTCCAGCATTAGTGTCTCCAGACTTTTTAATGATCACCATTCTAACTGCCATGAGGTGGTATTTCAATGTGGTTTTGATTTGCATTTCCCTAATAATCAATATCTCAATGTGGTTTTGATTTGCATTTCTCTAATAATCAGTGATGATGAACATAAAGAAGCAGTTGGAGATCATCAATGAAAATTCATTACTCCTTTTGAAACTTTTAGTTTTTACTGCCGTGTCTCAGCTCTCCTATTCAAAATTGTTACTTTTAGAGGATAGGTGGGAATAAGGTAGAGAGGATGGAAATGGGACCAATTCTTCTCAATGTAGTTTTCAGTTTTGAATAATGTTAATGCTTTATATATTCAAAATAAATTTAAAATTAAAAGGAATTGAAAAGAGAACTCTAAAATTGAATACAGGCATATGAACTAACTCAACAATACAACTTGATAATACAAACATAGAACAGAATGAGTTTAAGCAATCTATGGGTAAAATAATCTGATTGCATATTAATATGTTAGTATATTTAATGTTTAATGACATTAAATCTTATTGGGTCTATTTATTGTTAGTGCATATATTGCACTAAATATTAAACCCATTGAGTACATATATGGTACAGTGGAAACTATTTTATTATATTGTAATATAAATAGATATTATAAGAAAAGATTTTTAACTAAAAGGGGTACAAATATCTATGCAACTAACAATATGAGCTCTCTCTCTCACATGCACACTCACACTCACACACATATACATCTCAACTCTTTCCACTAAAGTGGCCTAAAAGCAATGATCCTCAAGTGGCAATGAGCATACATAGTGCTCAAATTCTGTGTTTTAAATAATAATTTTCAACCAAAAGGAATTAGGGCCCCTTGCAGAAAACTAATTCCAAATCTAAGGCAGGAAAGTAGAGGATGAGCTTGGGACGTGTCATTGCGTGTATTAGCAAAGGAATGTCCAAAGACAGGTGAGATTATTTTAAAGACATGGAACCAGCTTGAAGCAGCTCCACTGTTTAGATCTGGGAATATTTGAGCATTTAGTACAATAATAAATATAATTGGTTGAATTAAACAAATCCATGAGTCAGTTGTAATACTCTAAATGATTAAATGAAAGGAGAAAGACAGCTATAGGAGTATTGAATAAGAAAAGCTCATTTTCATAGAGGGAATAATAGAATCAGAAAATCTTCATTTTGCCATTCCTCCAAACTCAGGAGAAACTCAAAAAAGGATACAGAAGCCATTGCCTGAAAAGTGACTGGATATGTGCATAGTGTCAGGATATGTGCATGCATAGTGTCAAAGTCTCTCATCACACATTACTTATTTAAAGTATCTCATCACACATTACTTGATTAAAGTACAAAATATAAAGGAGAAAAATGAACCTTTACAGTGGCAAGATTTGACTTCTACCTATTTCAAAAAGTGAGTAATTTACTATCTCTAATAATTAGATTATATGATGTTATGTCCCCTGATATGATACGATATGATGTACACTCTCCATTACCATAAAACATTTTTCCTCTAAATATCAATTTCAATTTATACACTTCTAAACCAAACTTCTGGTCTAGAGAAAATATAAGAGCTAGAGAAAATAATTAAATGATAATATGGGAAAATAATCACAGTAATCTAGATTTTTCAAAAAGTAAAAGTAATTTTAAAAAGCAGGAGAAAGTTCAAATTTTAGAGACTAAAGAAACCTAACAAAGCGGTCTATAAACTTTGATTGAGACCTGGATCAGAAACAAATATATGTAATAGACATTGGAGAAATTAGACTATGGACTGTGTATTAAGTTGTATTATCAAATTATTGTTAAATATTTTTAAAGTGTCATATTATAATTACATAGGTGAAATCCTGATTTTAAGGAAATGCATAATAAAGTATTTAGGGGCAAAGTTGTGATGTCTATAATTTGTGTGTGTGTGTGTGGATTTGGGGTGGAGAGTTCTATAAATGTTTTTTAAAATGGTCTATAAAAGTAAATTAAGTTTACTTGTTCTGAGTCTGAGTTCAAGTCTTGGATATCCTTGCTAATTTTCTGTCTCGTTGATCTGTCTAAATTGACAATGTGCTGTTGTCTCCCGCTATTGTTGTGTGGGAGTCTAAGTCTCTTTTTAAGTCATTAAGAACTTGCCTTATGTATCTGGGTGCTCCTGTATTGGGTGTGTATATATTTAGGATCGTTAACTCTTCTTGTTGCATTGATCCTTTTACCATTATGTAATGTCCTTCTTTGCCTCTTTTGATCTTTGTTGCTTTAAAGTCTATTTTGTCAGAGGCGAGAATTGCAAGTCCTGCTATTTATTTTTTATTTATTTATTTTTTTGCTCTCCATTTGGTTGGTAAATCTTCCTCCATCACTTTGTTTTGAGCCTTTGTGTGTCCTTGCATATGAGATGGGTCTGGATGCAGCATACCAATGGGTTTTAGCTTTTTATCCAATTTGCCTGTCTGTGTCTTTTGATTGGGGCATTTAGTTGATTTAAATTTAGGATTAATAATAATATATGTGAGTTTATTACTGCCATTTGATGCTAGCTGGCTGTTTTGCCCATTAGTTGATGTAGATTCTTCATTATGTTGATGCTCTTTACCTTTTGGTATGTTTTTGGAATGGCTGATACTGGTTGTTCCTTTCTATGTGTAGTGCTTCTTTCAGAAGCTCATGTAAAGCAGGCCTGGTGGTGATGAAATCTCTGAGTACTTGCTTGTTCTCAAAAGATTTTATTTTTCCTTCACATATGAAACTTAGTTTGGCTGGATATGAAATTCTGGGTTGAAATATTCAACATTCTTTAAGGATGTTGAATATTGGCCCCTACTCTCTTCTGGCTTGTAGAGTTTCTGCTGAGAGATCTGCTGTGAGTCTGATAGGCTTCTCTTTGTGGGTAACCTGACCTTTCTCTCTGGCTGCCCTTAGCATTTTCTCCTTCATTTCAACCCTGGTGAATCTGACAATTATGTGTCTTGGGGTTGCTCCTCTTGAGGAATATCTTTGTGGTGTTCTCTGTATTACCTGGAGTTGAATATTGTCCCACCTTGCTAGGTTGGGAAAGTTTCCCTGAATGATATCCTGAAGAACATTTTCCAACTTGGATTCATTCTCTTCATCACATTCAGGTACACCTATCAAATGTAGATTAGATCTTTTCACATAATCCCATATTTCTTGGAGACTTTGCTGATTCCTTTTTACCCTTTTTTCTCTAATCTTGTCTTCTCATTTTATTTCATTGAGTTGGTCTTCGACCTCTAATATCTTTTCTTCTGCCTGACCAATTTGACTATTAAAACTTGTGCATACTTTGCGAAGTTCTCATATTGTGTTTTTCAGCTCCATTAATTCACTTATATTCCTCTCTAAATTGTCTATTCTCGTTAGCATTTCATCAAACATTTTTTCAAGGTTCTTAGTTTCTTTGCATTGGGTTAGAACATGTTCTTTTAACTCACAGAAGTTTCTTATTATCCACCTTCCGATACCTGATTCCGACAATTCGTCACACTCATTCTCCATCAGGCCTTGTTCCCTTGCTGATGAGGAGCTGCGATCCCCTGAAGGAGGAGAGGCACTCTGATTTTGGATGTTTTCAGCCTTTCTGCACTGGTTTCTTCCCATCTTTGTGGATTTATCCACCTGTCGTCTTTGTTAATTCCTGACTTTTAAATTGGGTCTCTGAGTGGTCATCCAGCTTGTTGGTGGTGTTATTTCTGTTTCTTTGTTTTCCTTCAGCGAACGCCCCTCCCCCACAGAGCTGGACCTTCCCAGGTTCAGCTATGCTTGCTGTGAAACTCTCAACCGTCAGCGTTTCCAATTGCTGTTTTTTTGTGGGGATGGGACCAGCCGAGCCCAATCACCTGACTCCCCTCCTCGGAGCCCCCTTTTCTTCTTTTCCTAATTGAACGGTCGATTCTCTCCCAGGTGCCCCAGTTGCCCGCCAAAAAGGCACCAGGATCTATGCAATTTCCCTTGCAGCGACCTCACCAGCTAAAACAGCAGCGCTGAGATTCGTGGCGCTTTTCTGCCCAGGAATCTCCCGGTCTGGCTCCCAGCTTCAGTCTCCCTTTCAATCAGCTGAATGGGCGACTCTGCCTTCCCGGAGCTCCAAACGCCAACTGAAAGGGCACCCAGTCCTGCATACTCCACACTGAGAGCCGCCCTGCCACCAGGATGCCGGCAAAACAGCCGCACCTGCCAAAGGAGTTGCCTGGCGACCCATCAGGCTCCTCTGCTGGGAATCTCCTGGTCCGTTGGCAACAAAAATTCATCTGGAAGTCTGGCGTCCACTCACTCCATGCGCATTCACTGGGAGCTGCAATCCTGAGCTGCTGCTAGTCAGCCCAGTTAAGCATCTTCTCTACAATTTATTTCTAAATGGCTCACCAAAAAAAAAAAAAAAAAAAAAAAAAAAAAAA